>NC_136268.1:152541369-152763869 GCF_964187855.1 Myxine glutinosa
GGAACAAGAAAAAGAAATTCCTGTTGGGAGGGAGGAGACAGCACGCATTGCATCGATGCACCAGTACCAATACCACCAAAGCACCCAAAAGCACCCAAACACCACAAAGCACCCAAAAACACCATCCGGTGCGGTTACCATGGTTCATAATAAACACAACAAAACAACTGGTGGTGGTCTTCTCCTTCTCTGCTGGGCCGATGTTCTTCCCGACGTCTTCTGGCTTCATGCGGCCTATTTGGACATACAAAAAAAAAGCACAACTTGTGTCCATTTTTATTTAGGGCCTCAGGGGCCAACTAAGGGTGGTCCACCTGTTTGGCATAGGTGCCACCTTACCGAGGTCCGCAAGCAAGATTCCCCGGCCACTATGGCCGGTTTCCAACAGAGGTGCCCTGCCCCAGAACCTGGGGTCCATCAAGTGGTACTTGGCCGCCGAACAGCGGTCCATAAAGTGGTACATCAACGCAATGCGTGCTGGTTCTGGGAATCTCGGGCGCACAATGGCCACCTCACGCACGCTCCCCTCGGCACCCAATGGCGCACAGGTCATGTGGGAGACAAAAGAAAGACAATTTAGCGAGGGGTAAGGTCACAAGGGTACACGTCAATAAGGCAATGCAAGGTGAAATGCGTACGGAGGCCGAAGTGAGAAAGCTCGTCCCTACCGTACGTCACCCCCCTGTCACCTACCCTACCCTTGTTCTCACCCCATATGTACAAAAATCTACACATTTACAAATTCGTCACTACTGTCACGTCTTCCCCATATTTCCCCTATACCAAATTCGTCCCCACAATCCCTTTACTTCAAAATTTGCCATCACCAAATCCATCATCAATCCTCATAAGGAGGCAGAGATGGAACATCAAAGCACAATGTCACACCCACGTCATGATGCGTCTCACAATCCAAACATTTGCATCATAAAAAATAATCAAAACATGGCATGGTGTGGAGTACCTGTCACCTCAGGTGAGTGGATGCAGATGGTGTGAGGAGATCCTTCATCCTAACTATCCTCTAAATGATTTTAACACACTTTACACTACCCGGGGTCTTTCTTCGGCCAAACCATTGGCCCTCTTACACTATGGGTTCTAAAAACCAATTCCCATTGGCCAAACTGTGGTGCTCCTCAATTTTGGGGTCTCACTCCCCCGATTCATCTCCCGGTGCTCTAGCACAATTTCTGGGCTGCGACGTGTACCTCTCCCAACAGGTCTACCCACCTGCACACCTCCACCACTGTAGTTGCCACCCGAGCTTACCTAGCTCCTCACCCTAACCTAATTAACTGGGGAAGACCCCTCTTGGATCTGTCACCCCACTGGTGCCCTCTGGCACTGGGCTACCCGGGTCCGTCCTCCGGATCCTCGGGCCCCATCCACAACAACTACTACCGGCTCCCAGAGCCCACCTGCGGCCTCACCTGGCCGACATCCTTACAGTGGTGGAGTGCCCAAACCAACTACACACACTAACAGGCTACACGCCCAGCCATTTCCACAACACCAACGCACCCATCCACATACCATTCTGTCACCCGCACCACAGATGCCAATATCCAACTACAATTTACCTATACCCTCTACCTAACACTTACACTACCCGCCCCGGGTATCCGTGATGGGGGTCCACTCTTCCCCCATTCACACCTTCGCACCATCCACTCCACTCCACAATTTCCACCATACTCACTCCACGACCATCCATTCCAATACTCCATACCATTTATTCCATACACCTGCCCTCCATTCACCTGTCGTTGCACACCTGTGCAATCTCACCTGGTGCCACCTGCACCCTCCTTTCTTCCTGGACCACTTGGTCATCACAATACACAATCACCATCACTCACTCATACACTGCTCCATCCACCTGTCAGTTGCACACCTGTGCAATCACACCTGTTCCATTCTCACCTGTTCAATCCTCACACACACGGCATCATCTCAGCTAACTTCTCCCCTCTGAAACTTGCGCTTCCCAGTCGTCCCTTTAAACTATTGCGCTCCCACGTCATTATCATCCATACTAATCTACCTGCGTCCCCACTACAGGTATCAGTCACTAACTAAACTTAACGTTACCTAATGTCAATCTTCGCTAGATCCCTATCATTATCCAAGCCCTCCCTGGCTCGTTTTCACTGCCATAAACCCCATAATCTATAGCGCATTTGCCCCCACCTGTGAGGGATGGTGGATTTGCCATCCCACCACATCGGGGGTCTCTCACTACCAATTTCGCTCGTCCAAATCCAACAATTCAAAAATTTTCCATTTACTGCCAATTCTATTCACTTTTCTAAATTTCGTTTCAAATCACTACTATCACTATCACCATCACCCGTCTACTTATTACATCCTCTCGGTGCGCCAATTCACATCACCCGTCTACTTATTACATCCTCTCGGTGCGCCAATTCACATCTACAGCCCGGCTTCGTACAGCCGAGCAATGAACGCGGGTCGTTTTTTTTTGCCAGCGGCTGGATACGTCCCGCATTCGGGGCAGGGACGGAGGCTTACCCGGGCCGAGATCCCATGCACCACTTCGGCGTGGAGCCATCCAATGTCCCGATCTCGACCTGCCGGCACGTCTCAATAGAAAGTGGTCGCCATGACGACCCTTCCTATCGAGCTGCCCGCTCCGCCTTGTGGAGCCCGGACGCGGCCGCTCCACGCGAGGCCCAGCGTGGATCGCGCACGGCGGTCCTTTCGAACCCGCCGTGGCTCGGATCTCCGCTGGTTCTCGCGGCACGCGAAGCCCGGCACGCACCGAGGGCCCGATCCGGCTAAAAGTCGCCCTAACCTTTAACCCGGTTACCGTCGACGCTTCACCTGCAGGCTTACATGCATACGCTACCTCTTTCTTGCTCATACATGCAGCCGTTCCCATTCTCCTCGTACCTTTTCTTTCACACCTCGGTACACTCACTCCGCTCACCGACTTGGTCACACACCTGACCACCGAACACTTTGGCACACATTCGTTGCTCGCACACCTCACCAATACACCGCTTCGCGCCCCCTCCTCGGTCACTTCCTCCGTGACTATCACAGGTGTGCTCTCATTCGCACACCCAACCACGTGCCTCACTACCAACTCAAATGTGCCTTCCCACACACGCTCTACCATTCCAGGTGTGCATCCTTCCATCCCAGGTGTACATCCTCGCTCACCTGTCACAACCAGCTCACTCTCCTTGTCACTCTCACTACTCTCACCACCACTCTTGACAGCGCACTCACCCTTACTTTCGACGGCACACTCTTTCCTCATGCACCCGTCCGTTACACACCTTTCTCGCGCACACTCTCCCGTTACACCCTCTGTAACACTCACCACAGACGTACACTTTCTCGTTACATCCTCTGTAACACTCACCACAGGTGTACACTCTCTCATTACTTCCTCCGTAACACTCACCACAGGTGTACACTCTCTTGTTACTTCCTCCGTAACACTCACCACAGGTGTACACTCTCTCGTTACTTCCTCCGTAACACTCACCACAGACGTACACTTTCTCGTTACATCCTCTGTAACACTCACCACAGGTGTACACTCTCTCGTTACTTCCTCTGTAACACTCACCACACCGCGCTTCCATGTACCCCCTCGCACACGCGCTTCGACCGGCTCACTCCTGACGGCACACTCACTCCTCGGCGTGCACTTTTTCCTCACACACCCCATGGTCGGACATTCTCGCACACCTCTTTTTTTGCACACCTGACCTGTCACACACTTCACCAACGGCCTTTCACGAACACCCGGATCCAAACCAATCCCCAAGCCGACTGAATCTCCCGTCACATCATGTACATTGCCACTCGCCTCCGTACCTCGTCGCACCTCCTCTGCCACCTGCAAACTTTTTATTTGGTTAGTGAGCACTGCATCATGATTTGAACACAGACCTTGTACATATTCCATGACTTCCTCCTTTATCTCCCTCTTAGTTTCCCTCCGTCTCTTCTTAATTTCACTCACCCCTTCTTCCACTTCCTCTACTTTTTGTTTAACCTCTTTTATTTCTCGGTGCGTCTCCTCAAGTTCGTCCTCTAAGGCTACCTTAACCGTTTCGATGTGCGTTCTCACCTGCCGGTCCTTTGTCTCCATTATCTCTGTCACCTCCTCCACCCTCATTGTCAGTTCCTCCCGTACCATCTGACATTGCCTCTGCGTCGCTATTAATTCGTTTTTAATTTCTTTTTGTGTCGCCTTTAACCCTCCGAGTACTGCAGTGTTCCTTTGAACCTGCTCCACTAATTTCGTTTGTCCCTCTGTCAGCTGTTCCACCTCCTCCGTCAGATCTTCTATTCCCCCTTGTAACTTAGCCGTATTATTTCTCACCTCTTTCTCTATACGCTTTTCGCCTCGCTTTACCTCCTCGCGTAGCCCCGAGACCTCCTCACTCACCCCTCGTCGTATTTCCTCCATCTGGTTCCCCATCTGTTCGATTTCCCGGGCGGATTGTTCCCCTATTTCCCGCAATTTGTCCTCCATCCTATTTTCTAACCCCATTAACCCATTTTTTACCCCCTCTAACTGATTCTCCTGGGCAGCCATTCTGTTTTCCACCCCCGTTAACCCATTCTTTACCTCTTTTATCCCGTTGTCTAACCCCTCAAAATTATTGTCTAACTTCCCAAATTTCTTGTCTAATCCCTCACCGGTACCCCTCGCTTCGTCCCTCATTACCCCCATTTGGTTTCCCATTACCCCCATTTGTCCCTCTAATCGCTCACCCTGAACATCCATCCGGTTCCCCATTACCCCCATTTGCCCCATAATGGCCCCCATCATTCTGCTTTCCATTCGTTCCATAATGTCGTTTTCTTTCTGCATTTCCACCATGAATTGGGCCATGAAGGCTTGCATTTGGGCCACCGTTGGTAGTACCAAGGGTGCGGCCGCAGCTGCCCCAACCTCGTGCGCAAGAGCGCCATTTTGTGCGTCTGAAACCTCCGCAACCACATTGCCATTTTTCTCCTCCTCCCTATCCTCCATATACATTTCCCCGAGGTCCTGGGTCGATTCCACCCTGTCTATTTCTCCCACCGACTTCCGATCGCCTTGATTGTCCATGGCGCGATCTCAAAATTCGGGTTTTGCTTTATAAAACAAAATAAATTTCGGCAGCTCGTAATTTTGACCAAAAATTTTTTTTTCTAGATGTTTTAAAAATTTGGTTCGGGACCCGAATTCCACTCCCAGACACCAATTGTTACAGACGCGGCTTTTAGATGTTATATGGACCGAGCGGTGGTGTATTTAACCGCGTCCGAACAGTTACTCCCCGATTAAAACCCGATTTCACCCGACGTTGACCAGATCGCCCCACGGATATTCAATCGGGAAATCTCTAAAGCGATCGCAAGAGAATGAAAAAGAAGAAGAAGAATACGGAGGAAGAACAGATTTATTATACACACACAAGCAATATTTTAGAGCGACCAATATTATTTACAGCAATAGATGGAAAAGAGCAGTCACACAGTGCATTGTTAACTTATTCTATTTCATTTACTTAATCCCCAAGACAAACGAGTAGGACAGGACGTTCACACTCACACGGTGGATATTGCAGGAAGGAATAGCTGAGGTGGACGCGTGGAGGAAGGCAAGGTCGGAGGCCGCAGCACCCCTCGCGGTTTTGGCGGGAAAACCTCCGTCGCGTATCCGCGGCCGTCACGCGCTGGCTCGGCACACCTGCTCCTCTTCCTGGGGTGGAGCCGTCTCCCTCCGTTCAGCGCGTCTCTCCAACGACAGGGGGGTATTGCAGGCAGGCAGGTAGGTAGGTAGGTAGGTAGGTAGGGCTTGCGGTGGATTGCGCTCCTCTTCCAGGTCATCCCCCAGCGTATCTCTCAAGGCCTCTCTCCAGTCATCTCTCATCTGGACTCTCAAAGCAGTCCCCTGCAGTCGCTTTTATCACCTCCGGCGGAATTAAGCCGCCGGCTCCGAGGGCACGCCTACCGGGTCACTCACCGCGGTGTTGATTGGCTGTTAGGGCCGGTTCACTCCTGCCCTCTTCTGACGAGGTGGAGCCACGCCTTTCTCCTCCAACCTTACCTCGTGGCCAATGGTGGTTTGAAGAAAACCAGCCAAAATGCGGAAGGCAATTGGAAGGGAGGTTTTGGGGAAATTGGAAGGGCCTACGCTTATTTTGTTTGATACAATGCAAAGTCAATCTAGTGGAAAACACATACTTAGCCTACATGGAATAAGGAAATACACTATTTAAAAGATATATCGTGACCTGCGTGTATGTTCTATGAAATTAATTAGGAGGACGGCTGCGACCATTATTTACATTACCAGGATGTTACCATACCAAAACCATACTCTTCACATCCGTTACCCTTCCTCCAAAATTGTTACACTCCTCAAAACCCGTTACACTTCTCAAAACCCGTTACACTTCTCAAAACCCGTTACACTTCTCAAAATCGTTACAATATATATATATATATATATATATACATATATATATACATACATACACTGTATATATATGTATATATATGTATATATATATATATGAACTATGAATATATGTATGAATATATATGAATATATATATATACTCAAAGGCAAAAGTTATTGTGACACACAAACAACAAACAGAATCAGTGTTAAACTTTTACTGCCGCGAATGAAATGTTATTACATGGAAAGACAAATGTTTCAAGGTATGGTAACGATCAACAGTCCATAAGAACAGCACACCTGGCATATGCAAATGAGCCACAACACAAGAGGGGGTTCACAAGCAAGTTCACACGGTCAGTAGCGAGTGTGTCCACCTTGTGCATTGATGCAGGCCTGGCACCTCCGCCTCATTGAGGCCACTAAACGTCGATGAAAGTCCTGGGGAAGATCATTCCATATCCGAGGAAGGATTTGGCGGAGTTCCTGCAGCGTTGTTGGAGGATACGGATGACGTCGTAAACGTCGCTCCATTTCATCCCAGACATGTTCAATGGGTGACAAATCAGGGGATCTTGCGGGCCAGGGTAACACATTAACATTGTTCTGATTAAGATACAGCTGTACAACTCGAGCAACGTGTGGTCTGCTCCACTGGAGACGTCAACGTCGATGTTCTGGCGTTAGAATTGGCCGTCGGGCTGGGCGCCTTGCACGGATGCCGTAGACGCGTGGACGTCGTCGAACTGTTCTCGCAGATACACCTCTGTTGCCAGGTATGGTACGGGCTGTAAGGGTTGCTGGCTGGAACCTGTGTCGGAGGTGCGTGGTTCGAATGCATCGGTCTTGACATGGGGTCGTTACTGGTGGGCGGCCACTACGGGGACGGTCTATAACTTGATTGTTTTGCTGAAAACGTCGCCATAAGTGCCAAATGGTGTTTCTATGGACGTTGAATCGACGAGCAACGTCACGCTGCGAGGTACCAGACTGAAGCATACCTATAGCTCTCCATCAGTCATTTTCCCCGAGGCGTGGCATGTCGAACTTGTTCCAGAATGATGAATAGAGGTGTTTTTCTGACTTCTGCACTTCTTAAGACTGCATTGAGTGGAAATGATAAGCGTCTGGTTGTCTGGCCTTTTGAAGTGAACATTGCTGGCCATTTTTCTCGAATATGTCATGCTTCTTGCAGATTTCGTGCAATTCGAACAACAATTGCTTGGTTGCGTTTCTTCGACCATTTTAACAAACTCTTTCTCTGGTTCAAATCCAAAAATTCATTCACAAGATTACCAATGAAAAAATTCCATGTCACAATAACTTTTGCCTCTGAGTATATATAACAAGCGTTACGCCTAGGTCCCCCGTCGGTGAAGTGATATGAGTTGACAAAGTGGAAGACGCAAGGCGGCCATCTTGGATTTTGACGTGGCGACCCAATTTTCAATAGCGTTCTTCCTTATGTGTAGATACACCCACACACCAGGATTAGAAGTTAGTAGTTTGTTTATATTTCAGGATATTTCGCTCACAAGGTTCAGACATATATATGGTGGCGGCCATCTTGGATTTTGACATGGCGACACAATTTGCAATAGCGTTCTTCCTTATGCCTCGATACACCCACACACCAGATTAGAAGTTGGTACTTCGCTTATTTTTCAAGATATTTCGCTCACAAGGTTCAGACATATATATGGTGGCGGCCATCTTGGCGTTTGACGTGGCGACCCAATTTTCAATAGCATCCTTCCTTATGCCTAGTTGCACACACACACCAAATTAGAATTCGGTCCTTCGCTTACGCACACACGGACGCATGCACGCACGCACGGACGGACGCACACACGGACGGAGGTGAAAACCATAGTCCCCCTTTCGCTCCGCGGTGCGACGGGAAACAATTAGGGTGGTCCAAAGATGAACTAAAAAAAAAAACGTTTGAATTCCTATTCTCCACAAGGCTCTTTCTGTTCGATATCACAAAAGAAGCCTACATGTAAAAAATCCGGAAGATCGGCCCAATATTTAAAGGTCGCAACCTCAAAGTAAAGATCTCTAAATTCCATAATTTCACTCATTTTATGTAAATTTTACGTAAACGTAAAGAGCCAAAAACAATACCTACTATGACTTGTCGCCAGCCACCGAAAAAGATTTCCAGTTCTGGCAAAGTTGTCTTTCATAAAGAAAGAGTAACTGGTGTGACGTTGTTTGTTTATATGAAACGATTTTGTTCAGTCGTATTAACTGCTATTACATGCATGTTACCCATATATATTTTTTGTTTGTTTGTTTGTTTGTCTGCGCAAGCTAATCTGAACGGTGAAAGATAGGAGGAAACCTCTGATACAAAAAATGTCAGGACGGGCCCCGGGAAGGTTATAGGCTAGGTGGTGAGGCCGGGCTGGACCCATTTCGCAAATAAAAGCTGAGCTGAATTATAGTAGTCAATCTTCTACGGCCGTGAGTAAAAGCTGAATTATAGCAGTAAATTCATACAAAAAGAATCAAAAATGTCGGGACGGGCCCCGGGAAGGTTATAGGCTAGGTGGTGAGGCCGGGCTGGACGCATTTCGCAATTAAAAGCTGAGCTGAATTATAGTAGTCAATCTTCTACGGCCGCGAGTAAAAGCTGAATTATAGTAGTAAATTCATACAAAAAGAACCCGGGCAACGCCGTGTGCTTTTGGCTAGTTATGATTATTATTATATACATAAAAGAAAGTTTTTGTTTGTTTGCCTGCACACGCTAGTCTCCTGAACGGTGAAAGATAGGAGGAAACCTCTGAAACAAAAAATGTCGGGACGGGCCCCGGGAAGGTTATAGGCTAGGTGGCGAAGCCGGTCGAAGCCGCCTCGGCCGGACTGGGCCCATTTCACAATTAAAAGCTGAGCTGAATTATAGTAGTCAATCTTCTACGGCCACGAGTAAAAGCTGAATTATAGCAGTAAATTCATACAAAAAGAACCCGGGCAACGCCGTGTGCTTTTGGCTAGTTATGATTATTATTATTATATACATAAAATAAAGTTTTTGTTTGTTTGTCTGCACGCGCTAGTCTCCTGAACGGTGAAAGATAGGAGGAAACCTGTGAAACAAAAAATGTCTGGACGGGCCCCGGGAAGGTTATAGGCTAGGTGGCGAGGCCGGTCGAGGCCACCTCGGCCGGGCTGGGCCCGTTTCGCAATAAATCTTCTTCTTCTTTCAAAATCTCTTGAAGTACAACTCATGCACTTAATAGGAATATCTGACTGATTGCAAAACATGCTTTCATAATTCTCTCTCACGGGGCCCGACAGAAGAAAGAACAAGGAATCGTTGTGCACTAACTGATACTGGGCTCGCGTCAGACTTATGCACAGAAAATTAAATTCATTCAAAAAGAACCCGGGCAACGCTGGGTGCATTCAGCTAGTAATTTATATTTGTATAACATGTGTGCTGGGTGCTTGACTTTGTGTTTTTGAAATAAACATTGATATTGTATTTTTGTTTCAAATCCTTAAAATATAGGGACTGGTTGTGACCTCTAAATATTGTACAATCTGTCAAATTTTTGGCATGAGTTCTTACATCTTGATATGGAACACGGATAGCCTTGTGGAGAAAGATATTTTCAACTTAAATTTTTTTGGACCACCCTAATATATATATATATATATACAGGTTGTCAACAAAGTCGAGCATCATAGGCAAAACATTTATTTGTAAGGTTGGCTACATCAGTTGTTCGAAATGTGTCTCACCAATCTCAAAACTATTAATTTGAATAAAGTTGATAAAATCATAAGGAATAAAGTTATAAAATCTGAAGAAAAAAAATACATTAAAAAATAAATACATTAGATAAATTACATAATTTCCTATGATGCGCGACTTTGTGAACACCCTGTATATTACGTGTGTCGGTAAAATATGCGAAATAACTCTGATGAAAGATATTACAATTAAACTTGCAAAAAAACCACATCTTTTTGTATCTCCTTGATCCTTTAACTTGGGCCCCCTGTGGTTATGTCACATGCTGTATGGTGAAATACCATATCACCCGCACACAATTACACACCGCAGTTGGAATTTCTGGAACTTATTTAACGTATAGCCCGCTGGTTATTTGCGTGAAAATACGGTATTTTTTCTTCTCCCTTCTTCCGTTCCTTTTCTTTATTTGATTTTATTGTCTCTCCCACCATTTTATACATAATATGTAGACGGCATCTTGCCTTTTTACAAAAGGTCTAATGTAGAGAGTTGCTGAAGTGGATTTGCAAATGTTGTGGACTGAAGTGGATTTGCATCAACACCGGTATCTCACAAGTATTTGGGAAAGTGCAATGTGTTTATCCAGAGTGATTGCAAACAAAGCCCCAAATTCACAAACAAAAGCAATCATAAATGTATTCATCAAAAAGGTTTGTATATAGTCAATGTTACATCTCTAAAATTGAGGTTCTGATGAATTTATTTTTGGACATGGGGACCGCAAGGCGAACCCCCGCTCAAGCAGGGAAAATGGCCTCAAAATGCATGTTGTTGTTGTGTTGTTGATGAATTTATTTTTGCTTGATTTTATGCTGCTGAGAATATGTTCAGTGCTTTTTGGGCATTGTTTTCAAATGACTTTCTCTCCTGCAGATGACATTTCATTACTCCACATGTTTGATGAGAAGCAGAGAGCCTTACGATGAAATTGATGAATCGTGCTGGGCGAAGGGGTCATTGCTTGATGATAGCCGTGCATACGGGCGACCGATGGAGCTCTTACTTGGGAAACAGTTTAAACTGCCAGTCTGGGAGACATTGCTGCGTTCAATGAGGCCAGGAGAGGTGGCCATCTTCTGCTGTGACCCCCCGGTAATTTTGTGTGTTATCTTATTGATGAATCATTGAATGAATGAATGATGATCGTTTTTAAGGCCATTTTCCCCGCTAGAGCGGGGTTAGCCTTGCGGGCCCCATGACAATCATGGTTCCCTGTTTGAGGCAATGTTTTTATGGCTGGATGCCCTTCCTGGCGCCAACCCGTAGTCGCCTCTTACAATGCGCAGGGATACGGTGTACCTATTCTAAACCGGGGTACACACCGGGATCATTCATCCCAGCAAGCTGGTACTCAATTTGCCGACCTCGGAAGGATGACAGGCCGAGTCAACCCCCTTGGTGTTAATTTGGTTGATCGACCGGGATTCGAACCCAGGATCCTAGGATCCCAAGCCGGCACCCTAACCGCTAAGCCAACACCAGGCTATTATTGATGAATCATTGTAGTAGATTTATCATCTTTCTCAATTACCTTCTTTGTTACAATTTTATTTGTCGTTAGTTTCAACTCGTTAATAATGGCAATGCTGAATGTCTGACCGTTTTTGAAGATTCAATTTAATGAGTTTTTCAGGCTAAGTTCACAAAATTTGCACTCTGCTCATGCTGCATGCACACACGTCTGTGTGTACGTATGTGTGAGTGTGTGAGCACACCTGTTTCCTCATTCTATATGCAGGCATGCCTATCCCCACTTCTGTATCTGCATTTGAACATATATACACTGCAAGCTCGTCAGAATTTAATCATGAACTCGCGCCCGAAAGGCATGATGTTCTTAATCATGTTACATTACCTTGACACCCAACAAAGCCCATTTCTTCAGTTCCGCATTTCTGGCGTTTAGAAGTGGCAGACCCTTCAAACCCTTGAAAAGACCCTTAAAACCCTTTTTCGGAAATATTTGCGCTTGGACGCAAATATTTGAGCATTTGCGCCCGATGTTGATTATTATTTGATATCTACATTGGACACTGAATACAAAACACATGCGTAAGAAATGAAAATCACCGGCATTTGAATGCAAGAAGGACCCTTGTAAGGTCCAAAAAGGATGGGGTGGACGGGGGAAATACCCTCCCCCCCCACTTTTTAATGAGGGGGAATTATTCCCCCCACTTTCTCCTCGAATATAACATGAAATAACTTGCCCTGTACAATCTACCAAGACCTGGATGTGGAATGTTCCCTAAATGCATCATCTAATTATGTATAAATCAATATTAACTTTCCCCAAATAAGTTATCTCTTGATGATGTCAAGTCTCCTCGGGCAATGATGCCGTTGCCTTTATTTGGCTGGTACACACGGGTAATAGTCAGGGCCCTGAGGGATATTTTGGTTCAAATTCTTCCAAAAGCATCAAATTTGGCGCAGATGTTGCCCATGCCATACTCTTTCGATTTTTGACGGGCGCCAAGGGCGGTATGATCCGGGGACCATACCGGTCCATCCCGCCATGTCACCTGACCTATGACGTCATAATTAGGATATGCATCCAATCACATGGCGTACTATAAGTGGTCAAAGTTCAAAATGAATCGATCGAAAAATGAAGGCAGGGATCCATTTTTAAGGTTTTCATAAAATCCAATATGGCCACCAGGTCACATGACCTATGACGTCATATTTATGACATGTATACAATCATGTATACATGAACCCGGATCATGATCGCACAAAAATTCAACACAAGGATATGGCATACAGTTCATAAAACATCAAAATCCGTACCTTTGTAATTAGACTGATGAACTGCATATGCCTGAAAATTAGGAAATAGACATGTAAATATTTCCTCTAATTGTCAAAAATAAGGTCAGAGTTCGATTACTCAACCTAGAAACATAAAATGGTGAACCTCGTGTAAATCTTGACAAAAAACTCAAAAACCGACATGTTTGACTCAAAAATGACCTTTAAGATGACCTTGAGGGTTGACCTTGACCTCGAATCATCAAAATATCATCATAATTGGATTCCTCGACCTCGAAAACCCCTGAAAAGTGGTATTGAAGGAGCTGTGCTCCAACTCGAATCGAAAGAATGGACGCGACAAAAAGCTGGAATTCGTCCGAGTTTCTTTATTGCATCAAATCAACTCGGGTACTCTGAAAAGCCCGTTTATCGGGCAGCATTATATACAAGCACTCGAATATCTCATGCCAGAGCGTTTGCCCTTAAAAGGCGCGACTGGGCGTGTCCGGGAGACCTGGGCGAGTCTGGACATGCCCGGGAACGGCGAGACTGGGTGTCGCCGGACGGGCCGGGCGTGCCTGGACATGCCCGGGAACGGCGAGACTGGGTGTCGCCGGACGGGCCGGGCGAGCCCGGGAAAGGCGAGTCCGGGCATGCCCGGTAAAGGCGAGACTGAGCGTCTCCGGGCGGTCTGGGCGAGCCCGGCACAGCGATCGCTCCGTGGTTGCGTCCTCGGCAGGTGTAAGGCGATTGTGTATGTTCAGTGGCAACCGCTACACATGCCCCCCCCAGAATCGACTTGCACCGGCAGGGTCAATTTAAGGGGAGTCCTGATGACCCGGCCGAAGCGACCCCTGGAGGGTCGTGGGGGGTGGGGGGTCCGGTGTGGGGGTGGGTTGTCGAGCGGGAGGCACCGTGGACGGGGGGCGGCCTCGCCGCAGAGGAAGGGCCAACCAAGGTGGTTGGTCGATGTCCACGTGCGCCGGCTTGAGGCGGTCCACCGAAATCCGGTCCGACCTGCCGCCGACGTCGATGACGAAGTACTTGTCGTCCCGTCGCAGGACCCGGAAGGGTCCGTCGTACGGCGGCCTGAGTGGCCCCCGGTGTGCGTCATGACGCACGAAAACGTACTCCGCTGTGCGAAGCGCTGGGGGGACGTAGGCCTGGGGGTCACCGTGGTGGGACGTTGGCACGGGGGCAAACCGTCGGGCGGTCTCCTGGAGGTCCGAGCGCTGGCAAGCTGCGGACCACGGACTGGTGGCGTCGGGCACGAATTCGCCCGGGACGCGTAGCGGCTGGCCGTAGACCAGCTCGGCGGTGGACGCCCGGAAGTCCTTGGGGGCCGTGCGGAGGCCCAAAAGGACCCACGGTACCCGGTCGGTCCAGCCGCCGTCCTGAAGGCCGGCCATGAGCGCGGCCTTCATGGAACGGTGGAACCGCTCGCACAACCCGTTGGCTTGGGGGTGGTAGGCCGTGGTACGGTGGAGCCTGACCCCCAGGTTGCGGGCGACCGCGCCCCACAGCTCGGAGGTGAACTGCGGCCCGCGGTCCGAAGAGATGTCCGCCGGTGCGCCGAAACGGGCGACCCAGGTGGCGATGAAAGCCTGCGCCACGTCGGCGGTGGTGGTGGAGACGAGGGGAACGGCCTCCGGCCACCTGGTGGTCCTGTCCACCATGGTGAGCAGGTGTGTGAAACCCCGTGATGGGGGGAGGGGGCCCACCAGGTCCACGTTGACGTGGTCGAAACGCCGTTCGGGCACGGTGAAAGGTACCAGCGGGGCCTGGGTGTGTCAGTGGACCTTGGCCTGTTGGCAGGCCGTGCAGGTGCTGGTCCAATCGCGGACATCCCATCGAAGGCCGTGCCAGACGAATGGCGCCGACACCAGCTTCTGGGAAGCTTTCCGGCCCGGGTGGGAAAGGCTGTGAAGGGAGGCGAAGATGCGGCGTTGCCAGGTAACGGGCACGATGGGGCCCACGGGCGAGGCTGGCCTTGGGAGACGTCGCAGAGCAGGACAGTGTCCGCGAAGGGGACGTCGGCCAGGCGGAGGCCCGTGTCCGCCGCCCGGAGGGCTTGCACCGTGGTGTCGGTGGTCTGGTCAGCCGCCATAAGCGCGAAGTCCACGCCGAGGTGGACCGCGTTCGCGCTGGCCCGAGAAAGACAGTCGGCCACGGCGTTGTCTTTGCCGGCGACGTGCCGGATGTCCGTGGTAAACTCCGACACGGCGGAGAGGTGGCGCTGCTGGCGGGCCGACCACGGCTCCGTGACTTTGGCCATTGCGTAAACCAACGGCTTGTGGTCGACGAAAGCCGTGAAGGGTCGGCCCTCCAGGAGGTGGCGGAAATGGCGAACGGCCAGGTGTAGACCGAGGAGGAGCTCGCGGTCAAACGTGCTATATTTGAGCTCGTTCGGCCGGAGTTGCCGGCTGAAAAAAGCGAGTGGCTGCCAAACCCCGTTCACCCATTGCTCATGTACGGCGCCCACCGCGTAGTCGGAGGCATCCGTGGTGAGGGCGATGGGAGCGTTGAGCACCAGGTGAGCGAGCAGTGTTGCGTCGGCGAGGGCCCGCTTTGAGCTTGTAAATGCCGCGTCCATGGCTGCGGACCAGACGACGTCGTGTTTGACCGGCTTGCCCCGGAGGGCTTCGTAGAGGGGCCGCATGAGCTGAGCAGCGCGGGGCACGAAGCGGTGATAGAAATTCACCATTCCGAGGAACTCCTGCAGGGCCTTGATGGAGCGGGGACGCGGAAACGCGGTGATGGCCTCGACCTTGGTAGGCAGCGGCACGGCCCCATTCTTGGTGATGTGGTGGCCCAAAAAATCAACGGCCGTCGTGCCGAAGTGGCATTTGGCCGGGTTGACGATTAGGCCGTGCTCGCTGAGGCGCCCGAACAGTGTTCGGAGGTGGAGGAGGTGCTCGGCCCGGGACGCGCTGGCGACGAGGATGTCGTCCAGGTAGACGAAGAGGAACGGCAGGTCGCGCAGCACGCCGTCCATCAAGCGCTGGAACGCCTGAGCCGCGTTCTTGAGGCCAAATGGCATTCGAAGGAATTCGAATAAGCCGAACGGCGTGATGACAGCCGTTTTTGGGATGTCGGCCGGCCTGACAGGTACCTGGTGGTATCCCCGTATCAAATCGATCTTCGAAAAAATGACCCGTCCTGCCAAACGGGCGGAGAAGTCTTGAATGTGCGGGATCGGATACCTGTCGGGGGTGGTAACGTCGTTAAGGCGGCGGTAGTCGCCACATGGGCGCCAGCCGCCCCCCGGCTTCGGTACGATGTGTAGTGGCGAAGCCCACGCGCTATCGGAGCGCCGCACGATGCCGAGGTGTTCCAAAGCGTCGAACTCGGCTTTGGCCACGGCGAGCTTGGCTGGGTCGAGGCGGCGGGCTCTGGCGTAGACCGGCGGGCCCGTAGTTGGTATGTGGTGCTCGATACCATGTCGTACCGCGACGGCCGAAAACATCGGCCGCGTGAGGGCCGGGAACTCCGCGAGCAGGCGAGCAAACTCGTTCGCCGCCGGGAGGGCGCATGCTAGCTCGTTCGGCGCGGAGCTGCTCAACGTGCATGCCAGGGAGCTGAAGGTCTCGGCGTTGACGAGGCGACGCCGTTTGACGTCAACCAGCAGCCCGTGTGCGCAGAGGAAGTCGGCGCCCAGAAGAGCCATGGGCACGCTTGCGGTCACAAAAGTCCAATGAAAGCGCTGGCTGCCGAAGCAGAGGGTGACGTTGCGCGGGCCGAAGGTGCGGATGGCCGATCCGTTGGCCGCCACCAAGGAGGGGCCGCAAACCGCGGACTGCCTGTCCTGATCGGAGGCGGGTATGACGCTCAGTTGGGTGCCGGTGTCGCACAGGAAGCGCTGTCCGGACGCTTTGTCCCTGATAAAAAGTAAGTTACCCGTGTGGCCGGCGCTCATGGCTGGTAATGAACGCCGGCCCGGCCGTTTCCCGACTTGCCGAAAGTGCACGGGGGTCGGCATGTCCGGGCCTTTTGTCCGAACCTGGCATGGTAGTAACACCACGCCTGGTCAGGTGTAGGCCCCGGTCGTCGTATTGGAGGCGGTCGGCGCGGCATAGCGGCCGCCAATTGCGCCGGCAGTTCGGCCACCGACCGTGCCGGGTGCTCGGGCGCCATGGGCGTTGCTTCGGACGGCGGCGGGCTCCAGGTCGCTGCCCCGATGCGTTGGCCTGCCGAGGAGATCTTGTCGGCTTCCCTGGCGAGGGCGCGGGGATCCGTGATCTGCGTGCTTGCCAGGGCGAGGCGTACCTGGCTAGGCAGCTGAAGGAGGAACAGCTCTTGAAAAAGAAAATCCGGGGCGTGCTCCCCGAGCAACGAGAGCATGTAATCCATTCGCTCGGACGGGCGCGTGTCGCCGAGCTCTGGCAGGTCGAGCTGGCGCCGTGCGCGTTCCGCCGATGAGAGGGCGAAAGCGTCGAGGAGGAGCTTCTTGATCGCGCCGTACTTGTCAGTGGCTGGCAGGTGCTGGAGGAGGCTGAGGGCGCGGGCCGCGGTGGCTGAGCCGAGTGCTGCTACCACATGATGGAAGCGGGTGTCGTCGGCGGTGATGCCTCGCAGGGCGAACTTGGAGTCCGCCTGGGCAAACCAAACCGCCGCGTGAGCCTCCCAGAAGGTAGGCAGTTTGAGGGCAACTGCCGTGTCCATGTCGGTAGGTCACCAATGAAGGAGCTGTGCTCCAACTCGAATCGAAAGAATGGACGCGACAAAAAGCTGGAATTCGTCCGAGTTTCTTTATTGCATCAAATCAACTCGGGTACTCTGAAAAGCCTGTTTATCGGGCAGCATTATATACAAGCACTCGAATATCTCATGCCGGAGCGTTTGCCCTTAAATGGCGTGACTGGGCGTGTCCGGGAGACCTGGGCGAGTCTGGACATGCCCGGGAACGGCGAGACTGGGTGTCGCCGGACGGGCCGGGCGTGCCTGGACATGCCCGGGAACGGCGAGACCGGGTGTCGCCGGACGGGCCGGGCGAGCCCGGGAAAGGCGAGTCCGGGCATGCCCGGGAAAGGCGAGACTGAGCGTCTCCGGGCGGTCTGGGCGAGCCCGGCACAGCGATCGCTCCGTGGTTGCGTCCTCGGCAGGTGTAAGACGATTGTGTATGTTCAGCGGCAACCGCTACAGTATCATACATGATTCCAACCCTTTTGGTTATTTAACTGATTTTCCTCAAATCCGGGTGGCGGCCATTTAGTATTTCGCCAATATGGGGCCCCCAGGGGGGGGGGGGGGGTGCCCGTTTTGGCGCCCGTCAAAAATCGAAAGAGTATAGCATGGGCAACATCTGGGCCAAATTTGGTGCTTTTGGAAGAATTTGAACCAAAATGCCCCAAAATATCCCGAAGGGCCCTGACTATTAGTGTGTGGTATAGACGGGGGTCGCCACTCCTCCGTCTCTCTGCTGGCCGTTGGGGAATTCACCCTCTTCCGCCCATGCTTTTGGATTCGACTGGACTCTCAACCACCAGATGTGCAGAGCCATCTGCCATTTAAACCGCATGGCTGCAGACCGTTACCCTGGTAAGGGAGGGGGGCTGACAGGTACAACACCTTTCCCACAGGTGACCTGAGGTTATGCAAGGCAGGGGCATCCATCTCCCTGAGGTATCAGAAGATACCCGCATACCCAGACACCCGCATGTTATCTCTTAAATGATTACTGCACGGTGCGAATGCGCTGAAAATCTATCCCATGATTAGTGAAAGCATGATACGGGTCGACATTCCCACTGCAGTGCTGTGTTGCTTCATTTTCTTCCGAAGAAGTTTCTCTTTGCTCACCCATAGTGGAATTTTGAGGGAAGAAAAGTTTATTTAGTTATTGTAGCATTCAAGATGAATGTGTAATTAAAGTGCCAAGGGTCCTCAAATGGCGGACCACGTCCACATCCATACTGCGAGCGAATCGGAATCCTCCGTGAAAATGCCTCTGGTGTTTATCCATTCAGACCAACAATACCCATCTAACTGTTGGTCCCCCATATCGGGGAAAAAAACGTATATACGGAACTCAAAAGATTATGAAGCGATTTTCCTTGCAATTGTTTTTATGCCTTTGATTTAGAAAAGTGAAATCTGGGGTATTGATTGTTTAGAATAGACAGCAAGTCAGTGGAATATTGATAGATCGGGAGGTGAGGTTCCCGCAGAAATCCAGCGTCATGTAATTGTTCTGTAACTTGTAAAGAACAGTTAAATACTCCTAAATCATCACTGTAATTTAATATTGTCGAGCTGCGTGCTCCCGAAACATGTTGCTTCATTAAATCTTCACCTTTCAGCCCCTCCACAAACCCTCACCCCTCCACCAAAGCATCAACCCCCCTCTCCAAACTCTCTGCTCCCAAAAATAACGACAGTTCAAGTTCACTCACATTGTAAAATAACGACAAAAATTCGTTAGTAATATTTCGCAATAGTTGGTAATAACTCGCCCACTCTCGCTTTCGCTCGCTCGCTCGTTATAACTGTCTTTTCTCAGGTGGGTGGAGGTTATGTTTTCACCCCTGTCTGTTTAAGTCTGTTACTCTGTCAGTCCGTTTGTCTGTCTGTCAACAAGATATCTCAAAACGGATTCACACGAAATTTGGTGGAGAGATTGGATGTGTGACAAGGACGAATCAATTTGATTTTGGTGAAGATCTGAATCCAGATCTAGATCAGAGATTTTTTTTCAAATGATTCTTCACCATTGAGTGATAGGGGCAAAATGATACATAGTATGATATTTTAAAAAGTTGTGGATGACGAATCCTAATTTATAAATGTTGAGTTCACTCACATTGCAATGGTACAATACTGTACATACTTTATAGATGATCAAACATTCTAAATAGTACATGCGGTCAAATGTGTCTTGTGGCCCCGGCTCCATCATGCTGATCGACAGTAGTCTTACCCACCCCACTTTGGCACTTCATTGCCCAATGCATAAATATGCAGCTATGCCTACTTATATATATATTTCTTTTTTGTATACAAGATCGAGGCTCGTGAAAGAGCTAACATTAATCACACAAAAAGTCAAACCGACACAAAGCAACACATAAAACACAAAATAAGGGGAGCGGTAGACAAGATGGGGAAAGAGGGGGAAGGACACAAGCACAACATTTGAGAGCAGGGACATCGAGAGAACTGTGGTAGGGAGAGGGGTTGGGGGGAGGTGGGAGAGTTATAAAACATATTGACACTGCAAGGACTTCCAGGAAAGAAGTTGGAATTTCGAAAAAGTGTATCTGGGGTGAATTAGCGGGGGTAGAAAAGATGAAGGTTTTGAATGGGGGAAGATAACAGATGGTGGTGAACAGCTGTTTTAAAGACCTGGAGGGAGGAGTGGGATTGAAGGGAGTGGGGGAGTTTGTTCCAGGGGTGGGAAAAAAAGGGGAATGAAAGAGTAAAGGTGAGCAGAGAGCCTAGATTTTGGTAGTTTAACCATAAGAGGGTTGCTGGCAGATCTTGTGCGACCTGTAGGAATATTTGGGGGACAGAGCACAGAGAGAGCTGGGGGAGCAAGGCCAGAGAGGAGTCAGTAGAAGATAGAAAGACCACCAACCTGCCTGCGGTGAGTGAGTGAAAGGCCCTCGGAGTTAGCTTCATCGCAGGAGATTCCAATGATTCTGAAAGCTTTGGCTTCAACAGCGTGAAGCCGAGCTAGGTGTGAGGCAGGAGCACCGGCCCAGAGGGGGGAACAGTATTCCATTGAGCTGCGGATGAAAGCCATGTATGTGGTGAGGAGCTCAGGTGTGCCAAGGAAGGACTTCACACGACGGAAGATGCCAAGTCGGCGACTGGCTTTGGAGGCCAGCTTGGCAATGTGGTTTTCCCAAGAAAGATCATGGCAGATAGTGAGACCCAAAAGCTTGAGCGACAGAACTTCTTGGAGAGGATTGTTGAGAAAGTAGATGGGAGGGTTTTCCAGTCGGTCTTTTCGGACAGACATTGTAAGAGTGTGAGATTTGTCAGGATTGAAAGACGTGTTCCACTTGTTTGACCAGTCTGTGATTTTGTCCAGGTCTGCAGAGAGTGAGGAGGCTGCAGGCTGCCGATCTGAGGGATGAGGAATGGAGCGGCAGAGAGTGGAGTCATCAGCAAAGATATAGAGAGGATTTTCCAGAGGGTCGGAGAGATCATTGATGAAGACCAGAAAAAGCACAGGGCCCAGAACACTACCTTGGGGAACTCCAGCCAGAACAGGAAGGGGCGACGAGAGAAATCCATTCAGGGCCACACGTTGACTATGACCACAGAGGAAGTCCGCAAGCCAAGCATGGAGATTTCCATGGATACCATAGGAGGAGAGTTTGGTGAGCAGAGCTGGGTGCCAGACCGTATTGAAGGCACGTGATATGTCGAGGGAGACAGCTCTGATTTCCTGTTTGGCATTGAGGACCTCCATCCATTGTTGAGACAGCAGAAGCAGCATGTCCAGAGTAGAATGACCTGATCTGAATCCAAATTGATGATCGGAGATCAAGCCATTGGAGAAGAGGAAGGATTTGATATCCGAAGCAATGATGGATTCCATGACTTTGCTGATAATTGGGAGCAGGCTGATTGGTCTGTAGTTGCAAGGATTTGTTTTTGCACCTTTTTTGTGTAAAGCGGTGATGTTTGCTGATTTCCAAGATGCTAGCAGATGACCTTGAGCAAAAGAGAGGGTGAAAAGAAAAGAGAGAGGGTGAGATAGAGCCGCAGAGCAGGATTTTAGGATCCGTGGGCTGATGCCTTCTGGTCCAGTTGCAGAATCAGAGTCGAGGTTTGACAAAAACTTCTCCACCCTGTCAGGAGAGAAGGAAACAGAGTCCAGGAGCAGTTGCGTTCGACTGGGAAAGGTGGGAACAGAGAGAGATGGGTTTGGGACACCAGATTTTGAGGCAAACACAGAGTTGAGGCATTCGGCTTTGTCGCGTGCGGTGTCAACTGTGTAGCCATTTGAGGTGAGGAAGGGGATGGAGGGTGAACAAACACCAGAAATGGATTTGACCAGACGCCACCAGGATTTGAAGGAAGGAGACAGGTTTGAGAGTTCATTCTTGAGTGTGGAGAGATAGTGCTTTCTGGCACTTCTGAAGGTAGACACACACTTGTTCCGAACTTGGTGGAAGGAACTGAGATTACCTTCAGTTGGATTTGCTTTCCAAGAGGCAAAGGCAAGTTGTTTCAGAGCAACTGCCTCACCACAAGATTCAGTGTACCATGGAATGGAGGAGGGGTAAGACAACTGAAGACGAGATGGGATAAATCTGTGCATGAGAGAGAGCAGTTTGCTTTGGAAGAATTCCCAGGAAGAATTGATGTCAGAGGCAGTGGAGATGGGAGACCAATCCAGACGATTGATGGCTGCTTGCAGCCCGTGCCAGTCGGCTTGAGTGAAATGCCAGACTCATCGATGCTGAGTAGGCTCTCTGAGACTGGCCAGAGAGATGTCCACTTTAACAAGCACATGATCAGAAGAACCCAGCCCAGCCAGCTGGCATGATGACACTTGAAGTCGCCACATATGAGGAAGAGAGAGAGTTGGGATGAGTTGATAGAAGTTGGTCCATGTTGTCAGACAGCGACATGTAAATGGAGTCATCACTGTTTGGAGGACGGTCCAGAACACATATGAACAAAAGGTGGGAGCGGAGAGGAAGCCGTAGCCAGAGGTACTCCTGGGGTGGGGTGGAGAGAGGGCAGTGCAAGGAGAGTGAGGAAGAGAGTTTTTGATAAAGATAGCCACCACACCACCAGGACGAGGCTCGGGTCTATCATACCGGAGGAGGGAGTAACCAGGAAGAGATATTAAGGAATCAGAGACATCTTGAAGGAGGAAAGTTTCTGTTAAGCAGATCAAGTCTGGATTGTCAGAAGCAAACTGAATGGAGAGATCAATCAGGTTTGAGCGAAGGCCTCGGATGATTGAGGTCCATATCGTTAATGAGGAGAGATGGGGAGCATCGTGTGCAGGAGAGGAGAGGGGATGTGGGGGGTCAGGGCAGATGAAGGATGGGCGGGGGAGGTAGGAAGAGCAGTTAATTGTGTGTCAGAGATTACAGAAGAGTTACAAGAAAGGGAAGGATGAGGCCGAATGGTTTGATTGTGATGGGATGAGGCACAATGAGGGGTTCTTTGAGGGGTGGCAGAGGAAAGTCAAAGATTGGGGGAGGTGGAGGTATGAGATAGAAGGGAGATGAAGTCGGGAGGAGGCAGCTTTGAGAAGGCGGTGGGAGGGGGGAGAATTGGAGAGGAATGGTAGGGGGGGAGATTTGAAGGGGAGGGGTTGGGGGGGAGTTTTGAAGGGGAGGGGCTAGGGGGGAGTTTAGGAGGGGAGGGGCAAGGAGGGAGTTTAGGAGGGGAGGGGCAAGGGGGGAGATTTGGAGGGGAGGGGCAAGCGGGGAGTTTAGAAAGTGGATGATTAATGAAAGACGAACATTTATAACAAATTGGGTTTATTGTGATTTTCAAGTTAGCGATCCGTTTAAGAACGATAGAGGAGGGGTGGAATGAATTTGAATTTAGAGCATGTCGTGATTTAGAATTATAAGAGATTGAATATTTTTTTGAAGTAGAATGAGTTGGAAAGGAAATTGAAAAGAGCTTTTTAAATAGGAAGAAATACAGCGTGTTGTAATATACCACTGAATAAAACACTGCAGGGGAAAGTTTAAACATATTTAAACAGAACCATGAAGAACAGTCTGATATTCACAAAAAATAAACAACGGGGAGAGGGAGCCTAGAGGGACAACCACGAGTCACGTGAGCAGGGCAAAATATGTCGGCAAAAAGAACAGGGCAAAACAGATCTGGGGAATGGCGTGAAATGGGGGTGAAACACGTGGTCGAAGAACGAACGAACGAAAATAACAAAGAAGTTAATGTTTTTGTTTTTTGGGGGGTTTTTTGAGTTAAAATTTTAAACAAGGAGGTATGGGGTGAAAAGACTGGGAAAAAACTGAGAGAACGAGAGTAGCAGGACCACAATCGACCGCTGAGAAATTTTCAGGGAATCCTTTCAAGTTATGGAAAATGTGAGGGGTCATGGACCTTGTCATCTTGCCAATAATTTTTGGAGGAATTGTGTGTTATCCCTACATAGGAAGTCTTCCGACTTCCAGACATATTGTCGATTCCATTTGAAGTTTGATATCATATTTCAAATTGATGACTATTTTTGCGATTAGATCAAATTCATGAAAATGTCCAAAAAAATCGTCTTCTTCACAGCCACTTCAAAATCTTTTTCACAGAAAACATCCCCCCCCACTTTTCAATAGTGTTCAACGCCCCTGAGAAGGCCCCTTTGGCTTGAAGGGGTCAGAAAGGGTCTCGGAAAAATGTAATCAAAAGTCCGAGCCCGAGCAAATTTCCACTTCGAATATATCAGTCATCACTTCAAATTTCCACTTCAAATACATTTCCACTGCGAATTCGAATAATAATGTTGCGGTGCATAAGAAGTTTTAATGTTGGTAACTTGCATATAAGAAGGACCCCTTAAAAGGGTTCAAAAGGGTCTTAATCAGAAATTTGTGCCGGATAAATTTTTTGTTGCTAACTGCTCCATTCTAATGGTATGAAACAAAAATGCAGCCAGCGTAAGAAACTTTCTGATCTGGCACTTTTGGACAAGAAGGCCCCTCAAAGGGGTCAAAAATCGCACTTTTAGCACTCAACTACCTGCAGAAGTAAAAGCTGCGGGGACATAGAGAAAGACTGTTCTTCAACATTTAATATTTATTTTGTTAAATGTTAATGGAAATGAAGTCACTTTTTCCGAAAGGAAAAGTGCCCCACTAAATCGAGGAGAGATCAGTCAGTATGCTACTAAACAGAGGACAGACTGGAGAGCAGGGCTGAACAAACCACAGACGTGTGCTGCAAAGATGATGACAAAGTCCCTTAACAAAGAAAATGTTTAAACTAGAACAATGTGACTGTGTCGCCAATATGCCTCTGCATCGTCCCACAACGGGTAGATGCCCTTGTTCACTGTACTAAAAATAAACAAGTTTGATTTAAATCCCTTAACCTGTTTTCAAGTGTCACATTTTCACCAGTCATGGCAGGTTTCACATCAATCGGTGAAGCGGTTTCAAAGAAGGGATTTTTTTAAATATTGGTTTTCAAGCTAATATGGCTGCCACACCACGTCACATATGACCTTTAAAATGTACACTCTGCATATGTATGGGTAGGAGACCACGTTTTAAAAAAAAGTTTCTTGATGATCGGATAAGGTTCGTTTTTCTATCCAAGATGCTACATGGAGAAGAGGAAGAAGTTGTTTCTTGGGTTTGTTGATCTGGAGAAAGCATTCGATAGGGTTCCACGCAAAGTATTGAGATGGGCATTGAGGAAGTTAGGAGTGGAGGAATGGTTGATCAGAGTCGTGATGGCAATGTACAAAAGAGCGTGCACAGCTGTAAGGACGAAGGACGGGAACAGTGGTGAGTTTGAGGTGAAGGTGGGAGTGCATCAGGGGTCGGTACTAAGTCCACTACTATTTGTAGCTGTGATGGAGGTACTGGCTCAGAACGTAAAGGAGGGTTTACCCTGGGAGTTGTTGTATGCAGATGATCTGGTGTTGATTGCGGAAAGTATGGATGGACTGAAGGAAAAGATGAACAAGTGGAAGGAATGTATGGAGACAAAAGGTCTGAAGGTGAATATCGGAAAGACGAAGGTGATGGCAAGTGGTAAAGCATGTGGTGAGGTGGAAAGAACTGGGAAGTGGCCCTGTGCTGTGTGCAGGAAGGGTGTCGGAGTGAACTCCATTCAATGTACAATGTGCGCTGAGTGGGTTCATCAAAAATGTAGTGGTCTGAGGGGGTCATTAACCAGTGTGGCAGCTACATTCAAATGTAAGGTGTGCACAGAGGGAGCTGCAGATGGAGGAAATGTTGAGTTGGATCTTGGAGACGGCATGAAGCTGGAAGGTGTGAAAACATTTTGCTACCTCGGAGACATGCTGAATGGAGAAGGTGGATCAGACTCGGCAACGGTTGCTAGAGTGAGATGTGCATGGAAGAAGTTTCGGGAACTGAGTGGCGTGCTGATGAGGAGGGGAGTGTCGTTGAAGCTGAAGGGAAAGGTGTATGCTGCATGTGTGAGAAGTGTTATGATTTATGGGAGCGAGACATGGGTAATGAACGTAGAGCAGCAACGGAGGTTGGAAAGGGTGGAAATGTGAATGGTTCGATGGATGTGCGGAGTATCGTTGAGAGAGAGGAAGACAAATGATGAATTGTGAAAGATGATGGGAGTAGAGCTTGTGATGGATGCTGTGAAGAGGAAAAGGTTGAGATGGTTTGGTCATGTGTTGAGGAAGGATAAAAGTGACTGGTTGAGAAGAGTGATGGATATGAATGTAGAAGGAAGTAGAGGATGGGGAAGACCGAGAAAGACTTGGCTAAAGATGGTGGAAGAAGAAATGCGGGCAAGGGGGTTAACAAGGAGAGATGCAGAAAATAGGGCAAAATGGAGAAGATTGTCATGGGGACCGCAAGGCTAACCCCCACTCTAGCAGGGAAAATGGCCTTAAAATGCATGTTGTTGTTGTTGTTGTTGTTGTTGTTGTATGGCTGCGAACCCACGCGACCTACGACATCATTATTTTAAAACTATATGCAACAGTGGTGTTAGATGATGTTTGTAAAATTTTGCATCGATAGGGTAATTGGTTTTAGACATATAATTATTTGATATTTTCCTTCAATCCAATATGGCTGTCACACCATGTGACCAATGATGTTTTTGTGATCATCTTTTAATCGCCATGCCTTGTCAATGACACGTAAAGTTTCGAGTCAATCAATTTGGTGGTTTGGGAGAAGATGTTTTTTAAGGTTCTTGGTTAAATCCAATATGGCTGCCAAACCATGTGACCCATAATGTCATAAATTTAATATTTCAATGCAAATGGGTCATCGATAATGCACATGCAATTTCAGATTTTTATGTTAAGGAATTCGATTAAAACATTTTTGGCTGGTATACCACTTCACCAACATGTCATTATCATGCTTTTATTCCCCATTGGGAGTACTTGACAATGTGCCAAGTTTCAAATTTTTCCAATCAGTTGAGCATGTGCAATGGTGATTTTGAAAATGATTAGTTGTAAGCAATGAATAGATTAGTTTTAACATGCCGTTTAAAAGTATCGGTATTTGACATCGCATGTAGTTCTTCTGGAAGTTTCTTTCATTCTATTGGCGCAGCTACTAAAAATGCATGCTAGCCGTTAAACCCTTTCGTGGACCCTTATAAGGGTCCTTCTTATATGCAAATGCTGATGATTTTCATTTCTTACGCGTGTCTTTTGTATTCAGTATCCAATATGGATGTCATAAAATAATAATCAGCCTCGGGCGCAAATATTTCCGAAAAAGGGTTTTAAGGGTCTTTTTAAAGGTCTGCCACTTCCAAATGCCAGAAATGGGTTACTCAATAAATGGGCCTTGTTGGATGCCAAGGTAATGTAACATGATTAAGATTATCAAACCTTTCGGACGTGAGTTTATGATTAAACTCTGACCAGCCCTCAGACTAATAGGCCTGTTTCTGTCTGTTTCTGTCTGTTTCTGCATTTGCTTGTACCAAAAACTTTTTGATGTGTTTTCCTTTGCCTGTTTGTCCACATACAGCATGTTGCATTGTACCCCACGGTGGCGCGCAGCCTACGAAAAATAGTAGCTGGCGGTGAACCCGAAGAGATGCGCTCACATTGCTGCGGCTTGGCACACGCTTCGCCACCTGCGCACGACCAGCAGGATCTGGCAGACCTGCAGGCCCAACCTCAACCATTACTTTTTACAATGGAGTTAATTAAGGCATGTGAAGTATATGTTGGAAGCTTTTGGTGTTCAATGAAAGCTGTGCTTCTTTCCAATGAAAACACTCATTGTGATATTGCATTTCGTTGCTTTCAGGTTGAAGAACCAGGTGATTATGAACAGGAGTTGTGGGCCATGAATGATGAAGAACTATTAGCGGCAGTCCCTCGTTTGCATACAGAGGGGAATGCCGCGTACCATTCCGGTGACATGAAACGTGCTGCAAAAGCATATCACAATGCCATCGTCTGTCTTAAAAACCTGCAAATGAAGGTCAGCCACTGGGGCCTTTGGTCGTTTTTTTTGTTTGTTTTTTTTTTAAGGCCAATTTCCAGCCTCATTTTTAGCAGGTAAAGATTTGCAGGTCAAAAATATATTGTATTACTTGGACATCAGAAAGGAAAAAATATTGTTTTTTACAATTCCAATCTTTTTTTTGTAAACACGTACAGCTTCTTTTCACTGAATGGAAGGAAATTCCTCGCAAAATACACTGCTGATTGAAACACCTTAAAAATGCAAATAAACAGTTTTTTTTTAAATTCAAAGATTTGAGGAGAAGCGATCAAGTTCAGAATTAATTATGTTATCTGTTCGAGTCCATCAACTTAAAGTTGTGAAACGGGAAGAAAAAATAAATTGGTCATTGGTGGTGTATAGGGTTAGAGCGTCCGCTTGAGTCCGGGAGGTCAGCGGTTCGAGACTAGCCCTCGCCGAGTCATTCCATAGACTTTTTAAAATGATACATGTTGCTTCCTTGCTTAAGGGCCTAATGGGCTCCTGTGTTGAAGTTCCTTGTAAAGGAACTCATATTATCATATTCCCTTGTGTATACATTGAGTACCAGTTCACTGGTAATTCCCTGTTTGTCGTTAAAAGGCGGCAAAAAGGGTTGGCGTCAGGAAGGGCATCCGGCCGTAAAACATTGCTTCAAAAAGGGGACCAAAAAACAACAACAACCACGGTTCCCGAAAAAGGCCAACCCCCGCTTTGCGGGGAAAAATGGCCTCTAAAGGTGGTTTTTTTGGGGGGTTTTTTTATACATTGAGTTCGTGCAGACTTTGCTCACGATCCAATAATTATAGTGCACATTCACATTGGCAGACTTTTTTGTGATTTATCCGTACTGGGATCTATTTTAGTCTCTTAAAAGAGATGCTGGAAGCGCATTTAATGACCCGTTTTAAAACTCTCTTGCTGAATTTGAATGCGTTAATAACCACTTGTGTAAATGTTGGTACCTTTTTGTTCTTGTGATTTCAGGAGAAGCCAGGTGATGCTCCTTGGTTAGAGTTAGATACTCGGATCAATCCTGTATTGCTCAATCTCTGTCAGTGTAATCTCAACACAGGAGACTTCTACTCTGTAATTGAGCATACATCATCCATAATCAGCAAATACGAAGGTAAAAACCACAGCTGCCTTGATGCAAAGCATTTGTTGTAATATTTCAGTGGGTTTTCTTTTCATTTCTTCTGCTCTTGCAGTTGTTCTGTTTTGATGTTGATTATTTGACAGGATGTTTTGTATGGGGGTATGGGGGGGCTAAAGGTAGTAAACTTGAACATCAATCCTTCATTTTGTGCAAGCCCTAAATATAGCTAGCCATACCCAGCCCAGTGTTATGTTTTTTTGTTTTTGTTTTTTTTAACAACATTCGGATTTGTTATTTCTTTTTTTGGCATGGATGCGGTGTACTTTGAATGTATCTGTACGATCTGTACTCGACGAAATGCAGTTTGGATTTATGCCAGGAAGAGGAACGACAGACGCGCTTTTTATTGTGAGGCAGTTGCAGGAGAAGTACATGGAGAAGAGGAAGAAGTTGTTTCTTGGGTTTGTTGATCTGGAGAAAGCATTCGATAGGGTTCCACACAAAGTATTGACATGGGCAATGAGGAAGTTAGGAGTGGAGGAATGGTTGATCAGAGTAGTGATGGCAATGTACAAAAGAGCGCGCACAGCTGTAAGGACGAAGGACGGGAACAGTGGTGAGTTTGAGGTGAAGGTGGGAGTGCATTAGGGGTCGGTACTAAGTCCACTACTATTTGTAGCTGTGATGGAGGTGCTGCCTCAGAACGTAAAGGAGGGTTTACCGTGGGAGTTGTTGTATGCAGATGATCTGGTGTTGATTGCGGAAAGTATGGATGGACTGAAGGAAAAGATGAACAAGTGGAAGGAATGTATGGAGACAAAAGGTCTGAAGGTGAATATAGGAAAGACGAAGGTGATGGCAAGTGGTAAAGCATGTGGTGAGGTGGAAAGAACTGGGAAGTGGCCATGTGCTGTGTGCAGGAAGGGTGTCGGAGTGAACTCCATTCAATTTACAATGTGCGCTGAGTGGGTTCATCAAAAATGTAGCGGTCTGAGAGGGTCATTAACCAGTGTGGCAGCTGCATTCAAATGTAAGGTGTGCACAGAGGGAGATGCAGATGGAGGAAATGTTGAGTTGGATCTTGGAGACGGCGTGAAGCTGGAAGGTGTGAAAACATTTTGCTACCTCGGAGACATGCTGAATGGAGAAGGTGGATCAGACTCGGCAACGGTTGCTAGAGTGAGATGTGCATGGAAGAAGTTTTGGGAACTGAGTGGCGTGCTGATGAGGAGGGGAGTGTCGTTGAAGCTGAAGGGAAAGGTGTATGCTGCATGTGTGAGAAGTGTTATGATTTATGGGAGCGAAACATGGGTAATGAACGTAGAGCAGCAACGAAGGTTGGAAAGGGTGGAAATGTGAATGGTTCGGTGAATGTGCGGAGTATCGTTGAGAGAGAGGAAGACAAATGATGAATTGCGAAAGATGATGGGAATAGAGCCTGTGATTGATGTTGTGAAGAGGAACAGGTTGAGATGGTTTGGTCATGTGTTGAGGAAGGATGAAAGTGACTGGTTGAGAAGAGTGATGGAAATGAATGTAGAAGGAAGTAGAGGACGGGGAAGACCGAGAAAGACTTGGCTAAAGATGGTGGAAGAAGAAATGCGGGCAAGGGGGTTAACAAGGAGAGATGCAGAAAATAGGGCAAGATGGAGAAGATTGTCATGGGGACCGCAAGGCTAACCCCGCTCTAGCAGGGAAAATGGCCTTAAAATGCATGTTGTTGTTGTTGTTGTTGTTTGTATTCGGATTTGTTATTTCTTTTTTTGGCATGGATGCGGTGTACTTTGAATGTATCTGTACTTGCTTCTTTTCTTTCAGCCATTTCAGCCTTTCAGGGCAATATCTCAGCCATCCTTTGACCTAGGAAGCTGAAATTTGGGCACAATAGTGAACATGTGCATTGGCAAAAATGGTATTTATTTTTTTTGATTAATGAATCAAATAATTGATTAATTACTTAATTATTATCAAGTTATTAAGTACTTTTTTCTTTTCTTTCTCACCTGAGCAATATCTCAGGCACCTTTTGAGTTAGGAAGCTGATATTTGGACATGACAGTGACCAAGTGATTTGGTTGTAAATGGTATTTTTGATTTTTTGGGATTAATAAATTAATCGATTAATTATTTATTGATTAATCAATGAATCCAATAATTATTCAATTTTTTCGATTCATTAATTATTAAATTGATTTTCAAAAAGTTACGCATTCGGATGAAACACTGGTGATTTTGGTGTGCTATTAGCCAATTGATTACGAAATTAATTATTTTATGATTTTTTTTTTAAATTATGCAGTTAATCAATCAATTATTGTACAGTGCTCCCTCCCAATTCCATCTCCATGTGCTGCATAGCGGCATCGCCGGGGCGCCTGAGGCACCCCGGCAATGTTGCACGATAGCAATGTCGAGGTATGTTATTTATTTATTTGGCATGAGGGCGGTGTACTTTGAATGCATCTGTACTTGTTGTGTTTTATTGCTGGTACATGAGCGAACCAGCCACACTGAGATTATACACCGCCTGTGAAACGTCTTGCTTTCACTCATACAAGGCATCGTCAGAGTGTCCTTCTCTTCACCTCATATGTTCATAAAAAGATAGTTCAAGCAATAGTAAGGAGTCCCAGGTTCTGTTTGCAAGGAAAAATCATTTCAAAGGAAATAAGTAATCTTTATGGAGTTTGCTCTGACTGTCCTTTGATAGCATAATGGTAACTCACTGTTAAGACCGCAAAGGTTTCTCGATGAAGTAACTTGACGGAAAAGTAATTGGACGTTGACATAATTAACAGGAATTTTTTTCTTCCGGTACGGTAGCAAACCAGCCACACTGACATTATACACCACCCTTGAAACGTTGTGCTTCCCCTCACACAAAGCATTGTTCGAGCGTTCTTTTGTACGCTTCACTTATTAATGAAGATATAGTGGAAGCATTAGTAGGCATTATGTTTTTAGATTGTCCGTCTGTCTGTCCGTGATAGGTTTTCGTTACCACTATTACTTCAGAACGGCTAAAGGGATCTTAGTCAAACTTGGTACAGGTATGTATAATGAGGTAAAGATGAACTGACTAGATTTTGGGGTCACGAGGTCAAAGGGCAAAGGTCAGAGGTCATGTTAGGTAAAAAATACTGTTACCACGATAACTTGTGAACCAGTAATGGGATTCTGATGACATTTGGTACACTTATGTAGAATGATGTAAAGATGAACTGATTAGATTTTGGGGCCAAGAGGTCAAAGGTCAAACTCTGTAATAGGTTTATAACTTGAGAACAGCTGAAGTGATCTAATTTAAACTTAGTACAGGCATGTATAATGATGCAAAGATTAAATTAAGTGATTATATTTTGGCGTCAAAGGTCAAATCTGTAATAGGTTTCTAACTTGAGAACGACTGAAGTTATCTAATTCAAAATTGGTACAAGTATGTATAATGTTGTAAAGATTAAGTGATTCGATTTTGGGGTCATAGGTCAAAGGTCAAAGTCTGTAATAGGTCTATAACTTGAGAACGGCTGAAATGATCTAATTCCAACTTGGTACACGTATGTATAATGATGTAAAGATTAAATTATTTGATTTTGAGGTCAACGGTCAAATATGTAGTGGGTATACAACTTGAGAATGGCTGAAGTGATCTAATTCAAACTTGGTACAAGTATGTATAATGTTGGAAAGACTAACTTATTATATATTGGGGTTAAAGGTCAAATGTGTAATAACTCTAAAACTTGAGAACGGCTGAAGTGTTCAAATTCAAACTTGGTGCGGGTATGTATAATATTGTAAAGATTAAGTGATTAGATTTTGGGGTCAAAGGTCAAATCTGTAATGGGTCTATAACTTGAGAACGGTGAAGTGATCTAATTAAAACTTGGTGCAGGTATGTATAATATTGTAAAGATTAAGTGATTAGATTTTGGGGTCAAAGGTCAAATCTGTAATAGGTCTATAATTTGAGAACGGCTGAAGTGATCTAATTCAAACTTGGTGCAGGTATGTATAATGATGTAAAGATTAACTGATTAGATTTTGGGTTCAAGAGGTCAAAGGTTAAAGGTCAAAGTCTGTAATAGGTCTATAACTTGAGAATGGCTAAAGGGATCTAATTCAAACTTGGTACAGATATGTATAATGATGTAAATATTAACTGATTACATTTTGGGGGTCCCGAGGGCAAAGGTCAGAGGTCGTCAGATAAAAATGTGAGAACTTGTGAACAGCTGAAGGGATTTAAATTAAAACTTGGTACAGGTATGTATAATGATGCAAACATGAACTGATTAAATTTTGGGGTCAATATGTCAAAGGTCAGAGGTCATGAAAGAAAAAATGTGCTAACTTGGGCACAGCTGAATGGATTTAAATCAAACTTGATACAAGTATTATAATGATGTAATAATGTGGGTGGAGGCATATCAGTCAACGTCGTGACGTCGAAGAGTGCTGTTCTCGTTTTTTTTTACTTCTGGTACGTGTCCGAACTAACAACTCTGAGTATCTACACCACATGTGCAACAAAAATGCAAATAACTTGGAATTGCATGAATTATGGTATCTGTAAACCTCCCCCTGCACTGTATGGGCCCAATAACTCTTAAATGATGTATCATTTACCATTGTACGTTTTGCGATTACGACGTTTACCCCGATCAAACGCAATCGGGCAACTTGCATTTATATATATGCATTTATATATACATATATATATATATATATAGATATATATATATATATATATATATATATATATATATATATATATATATATATATATATATATATATATATATATAGATATATATAGATATATATATATATATATATAACCTTGCTCAGTGCAATAGAAGTACATGGAAGGAGCACACAAATGACATTCACAACAAATTTGAGTTAACCCACAGCAAGCCGCACCGTGAAACCCATGCTCGCGGCTAACAGATCTCGACAGACTATAGTTACGGTGCCCGATTATGGTAACATTGTGCTCTTAAACTCCCAAAGAGAACCAGCAAGACCATTCTATAGCACATTCAATTCACATAATAACGCACATTTCTACCACACACCCTTGCGAAATTCTTTAATTACTTAATTATGTGTGAGAGGAAAATATTGGCCTGTCAGCCCTTCGGTTAAGACCACTGGGTGACGAATAGCCGTAACAGTCCTTAATTCCGAGGCGTGTTGCCAAATTTCGCGATTGGTCCGCATGCGGGTGAAGGAACCAAAGTGCTTACCTGGACGGAAGTCACACGGGTTTATTCTTGAACCCACGAACAAATAAACACACACGACACCACAAATGAAATGCAACACAATAATTTAATGAAAATAAATGTCATACGAAAGTGGTGAAAATGAAAAGTGAGGTAAAACGAAATTCTAATTTGAGACATCTCCATCAGACACAAATACACAACAGGGGAATGATAATGAAAATAAATTCTTTTCTCAGCTCTGGTCCAAACTGTGTTGAGGGGCTTGTTGGTCATCGCCGCCGGTGTAGCCACTCACTTTGGAAGCACTCCGACAATGGGGCCGAACCCCCGTGTCAAACGCCCAGGCACGAAGCAACCAGTCTTCCACCACCGAACTTCTTCGCTTCAACCAGAAACGGCCCTTCTTCGCTTCCACCGCCGAATGCAACGCTGCTTCAGCTCCCCCGAAAATCACCATAGTCCAACAACACCACCTCCTCCAACGTTTCGGCCCTTCTTCGCTTCCACCGCCTAACGCAATGCGGCTGCAGTCTCCCGAAAATCACCACAGTCAAACAACACCACCTCCTCCAACGTTTCAAAGGTTCGCAGAGCTCAGAAAAGTTCTCTTCACGAGTGCACACGAGACAAGGCGACCGCCCGGGACGAAAGCCAGACCGAGCGATTCTTCTTCTCCCGGCTCTCAAACCTTCCCGATGACGTCACCCTGACGTCCAATCTCCCGAGCTCCGTCGAAACACCCCGTGGTCTTGCTTGACCAATGACGAACTTCGGGGCTGAGAGGGCCAACTCGCAAGTTTGAGTTTGGGAACTCGGTTCGGGTACAGCATGACGTCAAAGTCCTAGTCAATGGTACTGTGACGTTCTTGTGAGCTACTTACACTCTGGAGACACCTTCTAACATACACTCTCGGTTGGTTTATATCGTTTCAGTGTCTCGAAGGGCAGTTTGGACATGCAAAAATCTCTACTCCACTTTGACTCCTCGGCCCCTCCCATGCCAGGTTCCAATGGCCCTTTTATCAGATTCAGCCATTACGCTTGAGTGACTAAGGAGTTAGATTATTAATTTAAATAAGGCACGTTCAACACCTACCTCTACCCAATTTATTGTTATCATTAGGTCCGGGATAACTGGACTATCCGATAACTCCGTTCTTTCTTTCTTTCTGCTTTCAAGAACCTTGAGTTATTTACAGATGCTGTATATAAATGTATATATGTTACTTTTTGTGACTATTGTTTGTGACTATTGAATATTTTTTGTGACTTACTTGAAGCATTTTTCTTTCTCTTTTCCTTCAACTAGAACCTCAAATCGATCCCCTGGATCATGTGTATGCTGTGTATGTGATGTGATCTCCTTTCCTTTGCTTTAATCTCTATACATGCTTTTTTTCTCAATAACCTTTCCAACCCCTGCTCCCACTTTTTTTTTTCACAGATAATGTAAAAGCATATTTTAAACGAGGAAGAGCACATGCAGCTGTGTGGAATGAGAAAGAGGCACGCTCTGATTTTACTCATGCTGCTGACCTGGACCCTTCTCTGAAGCCAGCCATACAACGTGAGCTTGCTGTTCTCTCCCGCCGTTTGCTCTCCCAGGAGAGAGTGGACAAGGAGCGATACAAGCATATATTTAAATAAGAAGTGAAATCTTGGACAGAGGGGAAGGTGAATCGAGGAATGGACAGAGGGGAAGGGGGAAGAAGACAATTCAAGATGGAGTTAAGGGAGGAACACATTTATATATACACGTAGGGTGTGCCAAAATAAAAATCTGAATTACATAAAATTTCATAAATATGCGCTGCATGTTGTGTGACAAAGATGCTCCAAATGTCGTCCTCTGGCTGAATACAGATTTAAACATGATAGACGAAGTTGATTTCGCGTTGACATTCGGCAAGTGGTATAGACCTAACTTTCTCTGTAATTGTTTGTTTCAGCTCAAATATGCTTCTACGGTTGCCTTTGAACACATTGTCTTTGAGATATTCCCAAAGATTAAAAAAAAAACAAAAAAAAACACACTAGTGTGCTCAGATGGAGGGAATGTGGATTGAGGCTGAAGCGTTGGACAATCACTCTCTCACTAAAGTAGCTTGTCTCCTACTATACACACGGGACTCATTTGCAGTGTGAGGGATTCACTCATCTGGCTGAAACCATTGTTCTTCTCAGATAAAGTGTCAGGACATCATGGAAAATCCTCTTGAGACTTGATATGGTCAGTCCAAGTTCTTGAATGCAGCGACGAACGACTTATTTGGACTATTTCCGACCGACTCTTGAATGGACCCTCTTAATGACTTCAGGAGTTCTCAGTGAAGAGCATCGATAATGAATTGGTCTGTCCGTTGATGTTGACTTTAAGTTGTACACATAGTAAGGGAAACATATGAAAATCTGTTAACTAAATTGTTACCAAAAAATTTCTTCACCAATATGTTTGTAAAGGTGTGTAATAACATGTGTTAAAATGTTGAAGGTCAACTCCCGTGGGAAACCCAGAAAAAAAGCTGTTGAATTCGGGTACCGAAAAATTATTTTCGAGAATTTGTATTTTTTTTAATCGGCCCTTAAGTAACTTATGAGGGGTCAAATAAGGGTTTTTCATGATTCTGAGTTGATTGTTAACATTTATATTTCACCACAGACACTCCTTTGTGGACAAATAATTTCTAAATATATCATTTTCTACTTTGCAGGACATGGAGTCTAGCAATATGGATGAAGACGTTACTCCACCTGTGCTCAATTGCTTCATCTGTGCACGCTCGGATACACCAGCTGAAAGGCTCATACAGGCAACTCCAAAGGGATACTCAACTTTATTGAAACAAGCAGAAACTGTCGAAAATGTTACTGTTGTGGAACGTATGAAGGAGGCTCAAAAGGAAGGAAAACTGAGGTACCCCCAGAAGTGTAAAAATGATCTGTACAACAACTTTGTTGCAACCACCAAGAAGTCAGCTCAAGCATCAAACGCAGAGAAAGAGTCATCAAAGTTGAAGAGAAGACGCACTACTTGTGAGTTCAGTTCATCAACTGGCTGCAGTTCTAGAAGATCACAGTCAGTTGACCTCCTGTATAAGGATGTATGCATTCTTTGCAACCAACCAGCCCAGCTCTACAAAAATAATCCAGCACAAGCTAGAAAGAAATACAGAGTGCCAGATAATTTGACTGCAGATACACTGAAGGCAAGCTTGCTGAAGACAGCACGGAGTCGCGGGGATGACTGGGGCACTGAAGTCACTGGACGCCTGGAAGGGATCAACGACTTGGTAGCAGAAGAAACACTGTACCATTTGCGATGCAAACTTATGTTTGCGAGAGGTGACAGTTTGTCCAAGACTGATGAGGAAGGAAAAAGGAAGAGAGGACAGAGGAGTATTGATGAGGAGCGAGAGGCAGTTTTTATTGAATTCTGCGAATGGTTAGACTCAGAATTAGAGCATGGGGTAATGAACATGGACCAAGTCCATGAAAAGCTGCAGGAGTTTGATCAGTCACCAGAGAAGAGCCTTTCTTATTCAAAGCATTGGCTAAAGATAAAACTTCTAGAGAAATACGAAGACACCTTGTATTTCACAACACAGGAAAGAAGGGCAGATGTACTCTGTCTCAAAGATGGCACCGACAATATTCTGCGAGGGCATCATGCTAATCTTGACCATGGAGATGAGAAGACTCAGATCATAAAGACGGCACTCAAGTTCATATCCAATGATATTGCCTTGATTGATTTAGGTCCAAAGTCATACCCCACCACACACAGTATGACTGACATCGATAGTCAGCTGACACTTGTTCCTGCAAGCCTTCAGATGTTCTTGAGACCAATTGTCAAGACAGACGAAAGAGTTGCCGTTTGGGGGCAGAATTTTATTAAGGCCTGTCGACCTCGGTCTGGAGTATTGCCACACCAAATGGGGCTTGCCATACAACTTGATCATAGATTTGGGTCAAAATGGATGCTCAACAAGTTCCACCGGCTGGGATACACTGAGTCTTACATGGAGACACAAAACTACAAATACTGCTTCCTTAATAGTAGGAGTGGAGATGATGTTCCAGATACTTCTGGCACTCTTGACACCATTGTGGAGGAAACCGATGAACAGATCAATGATGAGGTTGCGGTTGATGCTGCGCTTGAGGATCAATCAGTGATGACAGCCAAAGTGCCAGCCAGTGAAAGTGAATTGTCAAGTAATGATCAGGTGGTCTTTATGGAGGTTGGGGAAACAAACAATGCAGTCACTCAGTTTGTTGGAGACAATATAGATTTAAACATTGTCTCTATTCACGGAAACACTCCCTTTCACTCAATGGGTTGGATCGAAGTCACCTCTCTGGCACCACCTTTGCCAGATCCACAGACAACAGCAGCTTTCCCCCGGGTGAAGTTGAAGGCACTCGACAAAGCTAAGATCCTGAGAGGAACTGAAGTAAAGATTATTCCATTTACGAACAGGAAACAGATAGGAACGATGAGCATGGGTATGAGCCAGTTCCAACACTGGACCCCACGGCTCCTGAGGAGCTATTGCATTTCACGAGCTGTAATTGTCATGGAGATTGCAGCAACCGGCGATGCAGCTGCAAGAAGAATGGGGTCACATGCATCTCGGCCTGTGGAGTCTGTAATGGCATTACATGCAGAAACTGCAGTCATGATGTTGTTGAGTCTGAAGAAGACATAGACAATGACTGTTGAAACTTCTGACATTGTGAATGAGAAATAATTCTTGAATATTATATATGTATGTGAAATAAAAGCTACTTTGTGTGTAAATGTAAAAGTGAAAATATAAATGTTAACAATCAACTCAGAATCATGAAAAACCCTTATTTGACCCCTCATAAGTTACTTAAGGGCCGATTAAAAAAAATAAAAATTCTCGAAAATAATTTTTCGGTACCCGAATTCAACAGCTTTTTTTCTGGGTTTCCCACGGGAGTTGAACTTCAACATTTTAACACATGTTATTACACACCTTTACAAACATATTGGTGAAGAAATTTTTTGGTAACAATTTAGTTAACAGATTTGTGAAATATCTCATAAAATGCCCTTACTAACAGTTCTTTGCTCTTTGTATGGGGCGTCTCTGCAGTTAAATTTTCTCTTGAACTTTCTTTAAGTTTGGGCAAAGGATTGCGTTTTGATGTAGGATTCTACAGAAAAATATTTTTCATCATTTGTGCATGGCATCGTTTCCTACAGGACCTCAGCTGTCATTATATGAAATAAGAGAGAAAAAAAGAAAAATAAATGAATCGCTAATAAAGCGGAGACTTTGGTTTTTTGCACACCCGATAGTAAATTATATATATATATATATATGTATACACACACACACACACACACACACACACACACACACACACACACACACACACACACACACACACACACACACACACACACACACACTGCCTTCAGGAAGTATTCACACCCCTTGGCTTTTTCACATTTTGTTGTGTTGCAGCCTGAATTTAAAATTGATTAAATTTCAAATTTTTGTCACTGATCCACACAAAATACCCATAGTGACACAGTGAAAACTTGTTTTTCGAATTTTTTACAAATTGATTGAACATGAATTACAGAAATATTTAAGTTTCCTTAATTTTTCAGCCCTGTGAGTCAGTACTTCGTAGAAACGCCTTTTGCAGCGATTACAGCTTGGAGTCTTCTTGGGTATGTCTTTATCAGCTTTGCACATCTGGATTTCGCGGAGTTTCTCCCATTCTTCCTTGCAGATTTACTCAAGCTCTGTCAATTTGGATGGGGAGTGTCGGTGAACAGCATTGATCAAGTCTTTCCACAGATTCTCAATGGGATTCAAGTCTGAGCTTTGGCTGGGCCACTCAATGACTTTCACATTATTGTTCTGAAGCCATTGCAGTGTTGCTTTTGGTTGTATGATTGGGGTCATTGTCCTGATGGAAAGTAAATCTTCACCGCAGTCTAAGGTCTTTTGCACTCTGAAGCAGGTTCTCCTCAAGTATTTGCCTGTATTTGGCTCCATTCATTGTTCCCTGTATTCTTATAAGTCTCCCAGTCCCTGCCGCTGAAGATCATCCCCAAGGCATTATGCTGCCACCACCATGCGTCACGGTAGGGATGGTGTTCGATGGGTGATGAACTGTGCTCGGTTTCCGTCAGATGTAGTGCCTTGCATTCAGGCCAAAAGTTCAATCTTTATCTCATCAGACCACAGAATCTTTTGCCTCATGCTCTGAGTCTTTCACGTGCCTTTTTGAAAACTCGAGGTGTGCTGTCATGTGCCTTTTTCTCAGGAGTGGCTTCCATTTGGCCACTCTCTCTCATAAAATCTAGATTTGTAAATTTCTGCAGAGACTGTTCTCCTTCCGGCAGGTTCTCCCATCTCAGCCAAGGAACTCTGTAGTTTTGTTGGAGTGGTCATTGGGTTCTTGGTCACCTCGCTGACTAAGGTCCTTCTTGCCCAGTTGCTCGGTTTGGTCGACGGCCAGCCCTTGGAAGAGTCTGGGTTGTTCCATATTATTTATATTTCCTAATGATGGAGTCGCTGTGCTCTTGGGAACTGTAAACACTAGAAATTGTTGTTTCATATCCTTCCCCAGATCTATGCCTCCTCACAATTCTATCTCGGAGTTCTATGGATAGTTCCTTGGACTTCATGGTGGAGTTTCTGCTCTGACTTGCACTTTTTAACTGTGCGACCTTATATAAAAAGGTGTTTCTTTCTAAATCACGTCCAATCGATTGAATGGGCCACTAGTGGACTCCATTCAAGTCGTGGAGACACCTCAAAGATGATCAAAGGAAATTGGATGCATCTGCAAAGGGGTTGAATACTTATTTACTGAAGACATTTCAGGTTTTCATTTTTAATGAATTTGTGAAACAATTCAAAAAAAAAATCACTTTCACATTATGGGGGTATTATGTGTAGATCAGTGACCTCAATTTTCAGGCTGTAACAACAAAATGTGAAAAAGTCAAAGGGTGTGAATACTTTCTAAAGGCACTGTAAATATATGAGGAGAGAGAAGAAAAGAAAGAGATAGATTGCTTTTATTGTGACAGAGACAGTAAGACAGTGAGACAGAGAGAGAGAGTATATAAAATAAATACATAAAAATATATATAATGAAAAGACAGGCAGACAGACAGAGGAGAGATGGCATCGGATAGACGTAGCTGAGAGACGTTCCTTGCAGGGAGAGAAAGATATGGAGATTACCGCACTGTTTGGAATAGTTTGTAATTTATGAAGAGATTGGGGAAGGAAAGCAATGCAGTTCATCTTGGAGATTATGGATGCTGTTTCTATTTCTTTTCTACTCTCCTGCCTCTCCCGACTACAGCTTTCATTTGTACCTGTATTTTTTCTTGTATTCTTTCTCTAAACTATATTTAGCTCTGTACGTGCAAAATAAAGTTGTTTTCTATGCATTTCATTGTTTGACATTTCTCAGTCGCTCTGCAAATCGTCCCAATGCCTGCTACTCAGTCACCGATATTGCTTTTATGCTCAGTCAATCTTTTCACATCCCTCGTCATGCATCAGCGTGTCCACAACAATCCCAAGTGTTTCTCAGTTGAGAGTACATGCTGTACAGATCATTTTTCCACTTCAAAAGACATCATAGCTTGCTGTTTGTTTTGTTTTTTATTGTTTGACAAATCTTGCAATGGAGTGTTTTGAATATACTGTATGCAGGGTGTCCATCAAGTCCATGTGCATCTTTGAACTTTTGATAAAAACAAACTATAAACTAGAACGCCACTCAGTAGAGCGCATACTCCCGCCGTGGGTTTAGTTGGAATAATACGTTTTATTTAATATCCTCTTTCCCCAAAACAATGAATGAAAAGGAAAGTAAGCCCTAACTGTCAGATAATTTATTTTGATATATCTCGGAATTAGAGGAGAAAAACATCATTTAATAATGAGAATAAAAGCTTTAATGCAGTAAAGCAGAAAAAATCTTTCCCAACAAAATTTCCCAAAAAAATTCCTGGATCCGGAATAATATCCTGAGCTTCACCAAAAACGAATTAATTCTTCCTTATTCCAAGGGCAATCATCCCACCAACTTTCATCCAAATCTGTTCAGAACTTTTCCAGATATCTTGTTCACAAACACACGAACACACACACACACACACACGGACGGACACGATCGAATGCGTTACTCCCTGGCGGGAGTAATAAACCTGAACATCGCAGAGCCAGAACCAGAATTATTCATTTGGGCTGGGAAGTTATGCGAGGTTTCTTCTTCTTCTTCAGCCTCTCACAACCCTGGGTGAATACCGTATTTTCCGGTGTATCAATCGCGGTTTTTTACCGACGGGAAAACCCTAAAAAATGGGGTGCGGTTGATACACAGTAACAGAAAAATTTGTGCATTGAAAAACTGTCATATCGACGGGACGTAATCTTTATATTACTTTGGGGTTGCGGGGATACAATGATGAATGATCGTCAATTACGTTACTAAGGTAGGTTCAACGCCGATTACTGCTGCCAGTCAAAATACAAGAAAGTTTGAAGTTTGTAATATTTGATTTTTCTATGCGTGTTTGTGAAAATGTGTACTTTCACTAGTCCTCTTTGAATGACAGGTCACATAGTGAATAGAGTGTGCTAAATAAAGACAGGATTAAGTCACAAAACAAAAGCGTCAACATGGTAAACAGGATGTTTTGCATGGGACATTATGACGTACCTATTGTCTCACCAACGCCGCGGTATTCCTATTGAAGTCGGCTTTGGCCTAATCTCGCCTACCCCGACTCGGATTGGACTGAAGAAATGGATGACGAGGACTTCTTCGGATTTTAGAGACTAAATCCAACGGCCCTTTTCAGGGCCCCACATTGGCAAGAAAGAATAATTATGTTTTTTTAATTCTCTTTCAACTCATTTCATGTATTTTCACTCTTTCTCTGTCTTCTGTTTCTCTTTCCTTTCATCATATTTCGCTTTCCATTTTATTTATTTATTCTCTTCTCTTTTTTACATTTTCCTGATTTTTTTTTTTCCTCGAAAATCTGTTGGTTTTTTTTGTTGTTTTTTGAAGTCGAAAATCGGGGGTGCGGTTGATACACAGGTGCGGTTCATACACCGGAAAATACGGTATGCGATCTTTTTTTTTAAAGTTGGAATTTTGCCAAATCTGTTTTATTCGTTTGTTAATATACCTCAGCCATTGACAAATCTGGAACTAAGTCTTTATAAGTTCATCAAATACTGGGTACAGAGAGAGAGAATGATATTCGCTGAGCTAAATGTTGATACCTCTTCTGAGATTAAAAAAAACAACAACAAAAAACTTTTAAAGCATTATTCATATCAAACGATACATTTTATTAAACGGGGAAACCTAATACACATGGTTTTTTTTATGACATGGTGGTTTTAAAATGACAGAATGTCTTTATTAGAAAAAAAAATGAACATTGAAGACGACACTGCTAAAAAAATACACCGCTCTGACGCATAACCACGCGTTTAAACTACATTTACAACAAATATGAAAACTATTTTCATATCACAATGTTGAATATAGAATATATATAAGATAATGTTGAAAAAAAATGAGCCCTATCTTCCAATGGTAAAAAAATCCTTTAGAAAATTCCTGGATCTGGAATAATATCCTGAGCTTCACCAAAAACTAATCAATTCTTCCTTATCCCAAGGGCAATCATCCCACCAACTTTCATCCAAATCCGTTCAGAACTTTTCCAGATATCTTGTTCACAAACACACGAACACACACACACACGGACACGAGTGAATGCATTACTCCCTGGTGGGAGTAATGACACATGAAAGCATAATTTATCAAGTTTGGTTAATGTTAATATAGCGATTAATGTTGTTGCTGCTGTTGTTAAATCCACAATTACTCTGGGTTTCTTGACAAGTTGACATTTCCTGATAAGGCAATTTCTACATCAGTGGTAAAGTCATTCGTCACAATTCCCGCACTTTGTTCCTGAACTACGATGGTTAAATCTTTCACATATCACCTTGTTCCTGGAAGACTAGGCTCCCTGCCACTGTGCTTCAAATGTGCGACGTTTCTTAAATTATTTCTTCCAAAATAAGTGGATCAGTTGACGTCGACCAATTACTTGGCTACCTCGTTCACCTGACCTGTCCCCAGTGGACTACATTTTATGGGGTATGTAAAACTGTTGTTTACTCATCAAAACCACATATTTTGGATGAAGTTAGGGCTACGGTCACAAATGCAATTCATGAAATGATTCAGCAGCAACTAGAGAATGTTTTTATCAAGTTGGAAAATCGGATTGAATGATGTTTTATGAAAGACTAGCCGAAAGCACCCGGCGTTGCCCGGGTTCTTTTTGAATGAAATTTACTATGATTCAGCTTTTACTCGCGGCCGTAGAAGATTGACTACCATAATTCAGCTCAGCTTTTAATTGCGAAATGGGTCCAGTCCAGCCGAGGCGGCCTCGACCGGCCTCGCCACCTAGCCTATAACCTTCCCGGGGCCCGTCCCAACATTTTTGGTTCTTTTTGAATGAATTTACTACTATAATTCAGCTTTTACTCACTGCCGGAGAAGATTGACTACGATAATTCAGCTCAGCTTTTAATTGTGAAATGGGCCCAGCTCGGCCAAAGCGGCCTCAACCGGCCTCGCCACCTAGCCTACAACCTTCCCGGGGCCCGTCCCAACATTTTTGGTTCTTTTTGAATGAATTTACTACTATAATTCAGCTTTTACTCGCCGCGGTAGAAGATTGACTGCTATAATTTAGCTCAGCTTTTAATTGCGAAATGGGCCCAGCCCGGCCGAGGTGGGCCTCATCCGGTCTCGCCATCTAGCCCAAAACCTTCACGGGGCCCGTCCCGACATTTTTTGTGTTAGAGGTTTCCTCCTATCTTTCACCGTTCAGGAGATTAGCTTGCGCAGACAACAACAACACAACAACAACATGCAATCATGCATTTTAAGGCCATTTTCCCTGCTAGAGCGGGGGTTAGCCTTGTGGTCCCCATGACAATCTTGTCCATTTTGCCCTATTTTCTGCATCTCTCCTTGTTAACCCCCTTGCCCGCATTTCTTCTTCCACCATCTTTGGCCAAGTCTTTCTCGGTCTTCCCCGTCCTCTACTTCCTTCTACATTCATTTCCATCACTCTTCTCAACCAGTCACTTTCATCCTTCCTCAACTCATGACCAAACCATCTCAACCTGTTCCTCTTCACAGCATCCATCACAGGCTCTATTCCCATCATTTTTCGCAATTAATCATTTGTCTTCCTCTCTCTCAACGATACTCCGCACATCCGTCGAACCATTCGCATTTCCACCCTTTCCAGCCTTCGTTGCTGCTCTACGTTCATTACCCATGTCTCGCTCCCATAAATCATAACACTTCTCACACATGCAGCATACACCTTTCCCTTCAGCTTCAATGGCACTCCCTTCCTCGTCAGCATGCCACTCGGTTCCCGAAACTTCTTCCATGCACATCTCACTCGAGCAACCGTTGCCGAGTCTGATCCACCTTCTCCATTCAGCATGTTGCTTGCGCAGACAAACAAACAAAAACTTTTTTTATAATATAGAGAGATGACAGTTATGTTTAAGGCTAAAAAATTGAACTGTGTTCTGTAAAAACTTCATGAATTATGTTTTCATGCTCCATTTATAGTTTGTTTCTATCATGTGTAAATAAAACGTTATTTAAAGTTCATAGTTGCACTAGGACTTTATAGCAACAGTGTCCAGTACTTTGAATAAATAGGCTACTGAACAGAATCTGTCATAAGCGAATAGCGATGCCTCATTTGTTCCACAAGCTGTTTCGCTCAAGCAGCCCCTTCCCTTCTCAAACCATAACCCTCCACAAGGAATAATTCGAACCCAGACTAGACAGCTGAAAGGCGATTAGGCCAGCCCACAATAATGTTTAAGAATTAGATATAAATGGTTTCAATAAGATAATAACAGGAATCGCAATAAACACAATTCTATTTAATAATACGGGACTTCTGAAATAACATAACCCACCCTTGAATGGCTATCCTGCCAGCCCCAAACTCTTTTGTATAATATGTCAAGGTTTGTGGAAGAGCTAGAACACAGGGAACAGTAGAAAGAGGGGGGAAACACCACCAACAGCACGATTGAGGGACAAAATCGAGGGACACTGAGATAGATAAGGGACGTGGGCAGGAATGAGGATATGGTCGGATGCACTGGGTAAAGAAGATGGATAAAGAAAAAACTCTCAGGAAGGAAAGAATGGAGATTTGGAAAGAGATGGGTTTATGGAGGGTTAATGGGAGTAGAAAAGATCATGGTGTTGGTTTGGGGACGATCTGAGATGGTGGTGAACATCTGTTTTGAAGACCTGGAGGGAAGAATAAGATTGAAGACTGTGTAAGTTGGTTTCACAGGCAGGGAAATGAGGAATGAATGTGTGGAAACTCATTAGTGAGGAAACCCATTAGTGGAGGTGACCTGAACATGAGGAAATGATGATGGAGGTGAAAATGAGGAAACTCATTTGTGGAGGTGAGCCAGTGGTCCTGGATTTAGGGAGTTTCACCAGAAGGGGGTGCACCTTTCAGAAACCTGAGGTGGAAAAGGCACGGAAAGACCAGAGGGTGCAAGACCAGAAAGGAGGTGGTAGAAGACTGAGAGACCAGCGACCTGACTGCGATGGGAAAGTGATAGGCCCAGAGACTCGATTTCATCACGGGAGACGCCAATTATCTTGAACGCCTTGGTTTCCACGGCTGAGCGAGATGTGAGGCAGGGAAGCCAGCCTAGAGGGGAGAGCAGTACTCCATCAAGCTGCGGATAAAGGCCATGTAGGTGGATAGAACTTCAGGTGTGCGAAGGAGGATTTTGTATGCCAGAGGATGCCCAGCTGGTGATTGCCTTTGGATGCCATCTTGAAAATGCGGTTTGCCCAAGAATGAGCATGACAAGGTGGAGAGGTTTCTGTCAAAACCTCAAAACATTCCTATTGGGTAGAAGGTTACCGTTACTCCACAAATTAACATTCCCAACGAGGAGGAGGTAAATGTGAATGCACGGCTTATTGTTCCCAACGAGGGTGAAAGCAGCAGCTCAATCGCCAATAATGTAACGGGAATCAAACGGTACAACAAAGTGCTTCCATTTCCCGCACGGACGACGGTGATGATGTAAATATGGCTGACAGTGAGTCAGTGAATGATACGTCATTGATCCGACCACATGGAGGTGATCAAACTATGGTCCAACATAATTATGCCCATTTAACAAATGAGGGTGTAAACGCAAATCCACAGGAGTGTGGAAACAAAGATTTGACTCCATTTGAGGAAAGTCGAAGTCAGGCTGCCGATGTTTCCCAAACCCAACACTCTGGGGACCCCCCAGACATTGCCAGACTTGTTGATAAAACAAGAATGGCTGAGGGTATTGACGCAGACTCCTATGGGGCAATGTCTGACTTATCGGAATCAGAGGAAGAGGTGGATGTGACGGTTGTGTCACAATCAATGGTAGATCAGCCCCAAGTCCCTCCTCATCTTGTTCTCTCGTTTCTCAATGAAACGTACAGACAACGGAATGTTGTCATTTTTGATCATTTCCCCGACTTGACTTCCTTTATTCAGACTGGAAAACTGGTCCTAAAAAAATCTGAGGAACTAAACCTCGCAAAATCACAGTTTCATCGACTAAAGAAAATAATAACAAAGGCAAAGTTTGAGTTTTCTCAGCGTCAGACAAAATTCGCAAACAAATATGAAGACACTCACTCTGGCAACTCAATATAAATGGTGGTGGGGCGAGTAACATCTGCCAGATCCAAGTAAATAGTTTATTCAAACGGAAACAAGTTGATGTGATGTTGCTGCAGGAAACTCATATCATTGAGAAGGTTGAACATGACTGGAGCAGCATTTTTAAAGGTAAATGCTTCTTCAGTAACATGTCGGCTGTATCTGCTGGAGTTGGGTTCTTGTTAAAACCAGGACTTGTACCTGACTCAAAACCAGGACTTGTACCTGACTCAAAACCAGGACTTGTACGTGACTCAAAACCAGGACTTGTACCTGACTCAAAACCAGGACTTGTACCTGACTCAAAACCAGGACTTGTACCTGAATCAAAACCAGGACTTGTACCTGACTCAAAACCAGGACTTGTACCTGACTCAAAACCAGGACTTGTACCTGACTCAAAACCAGGACTTGTACCTGACTCAAAACCAGGACTTGTACCTGACTCAAAACCAGGACTTGTACCTGACTCAAAACCAGGACTTGTACCTGACTCAAAACCAGGACTTGTACCTGACTCAAAACCAGGACTTATACGTGACTCAAAACCAGGACTTGTACCTGACTCAAAACCAGGACTTGTACCTGACTCAAAACCAGGACTTGTACCTGACAAAACCAGGACTTGTACCTGACTCAAAACCAGGACTTGTACCTGACTCAAAACCAGGACTTGTACCTGACTCAAAACCAGACTTGTACCTGACTCAAAACCAGGACTTGTACCTGACTCAAAACCAGGACTTGTACCTGACTCAAAACCAGGACTTGTACCTGACTCAAAAGCAGGACTTGTACCTGATTCAAAACCAGGACTCGTACCTGACTCAAAACCAGGACTCGTACCTGACTCAAAACCAGGACTCGTACCTGACTCAAAACCAGGACTCGTACCTGACTCAAAACCAGGACTCGTACCTGACTCAAAACCAGGACTCGTACCTGACTCAAAACCAGGACTCGTACCTGACTCAAAACCAGGACTCGTACCTGACTCAAAACCAGGACTCGTACCTGACTCAAAACCAGGACTCGTACCTGACTCAAAACCAGGACTCGTACCTGACTCAAAACCAGGACTCGTACCTGACTCAAAACCAGGACTCGTACCTGACTGTTGCCTCTTTCAGGAGGTGATAAAGGGCCGGTTTGCTTCCCTGGAACTGCTGATGAATAACATAAAATTTATTATTTTTAATGTATATGCACCAAGTGAAAGTACTGACCGTAAAACTTTCTTTACTGTCGGGGTAAACCAATTAAAATTGTTTGACCTCAATCAGTGCATATGCATGGGGGGTGATTTTAATTGCACGTTTGAGCCCAAATTGGACAGGAACTCACCAGAACCACATCTCGAAGCCCATGGTGACCTCTCCCATTTCCTTTCCGTCGTGAGTTTTCTTGATGTATGGCGCTTGATACACCCAAACGACCAACAGTACACATGGTGTCGATGTTCCAATGGTCAAGTGTCCCGAACGAGGCTTGACTGATGGTACATCGCCCCACGTGTTAGGAATATGATATATTGTCCCCTCTATCTTCTCTGACCACCACATGGTCACTATGGGCCTATCCGTTCCTCAGTTTAAGCATACTAGTGCCTATTGGAAATTTAACACTAGGCTTTTGGACGATGCCTTTTTTAAGGAAGCCTTTCGCAATCTATGGATAGCAGTAGTTGAAAAACCCCCGTTTTGCTTCCATTAACCTGTGGTGGGACAATATGAAAACCCATATAAGGCTGTTTTGGCAACAGTTTAATTCATACGTCATTCATGAAAGTCGAGTCACACTGGCTCGGATAGAACCTGAAATTCTAAAACTGGAGAACAAACTGGCGAAACAAGAGAATGAGGCAAACCATAAGTTACTCCTTGAAAGAAAAACCCAACTTAGAGAACTATCGCAGGAGAAAGCTGCAGGATCATTAGTTAGATTAAGAATAAAAAATATTAAAGTATCAGATAGCCCTAGCAAATCCTAGTGAAGGCGGGCGTACACCATCCTGGATGTGGGGATCTTTCTGAGATCGCCCTTGGGAGATCAATCGGCTGTCTCGGTGCCGCGGGCTTGTTCGAGAGAACTGTCCGGGGCGATACAATAACAACTATTACGTGTTGAAAAAGTCCTTTTTCTTGTGTTTTACTTCATTTTACATCGACATTGACACTCACAGATAGACATGCAATACGTTTGTCAGGTACAACATGCCGTCTTTTAATTAAACCCGACGTCAGGGAAGTGGTGCAGGGGGTCACGCCTCGTAATAGTAACAATAAATCTTTGCCTCCTCCTTCTGTATCATTTAGCTAATCAGAAGAGATCCCACAATCTATTCTGACGACCTAATCTCCAGCATCTGAAGACATTCAATCAATACGTTTGTGTTGTTGTTCCAACAGAAACAGAGCCAGGCTTTTTATGCAAGTGCTCTCTTTAAATTTGCAAGTCTCACTTGAAGTCTCACTTCACTCCAAGGGCCTTTCACTCACTCACCGCAGGCAGGTTGGTGGTCTTTCCGTCTTCTACCGACTCCTCTCTGGCCTTGCCCCCCTAGCCCTCTCTGGGCTCTGTCCCCCAAATATTCCTACAGGTCGCACAAGATCTGCCTGCAACCCTCTTATGGTTAAACTGCCAAAATCAAGACTTTCTGCTCACCTTCACTCCTTCATTCCTCTTTTCTCCCGCCTCTGGAACAAACTCCCTCACTCTCTTCAATCCCACTCCACCCTCCAGGTCTTTAAAACAGGTGTTCACCACCATCTCTTATCCTCCCCCATCCAAAACCTTGATCTTTTCTACCCCCGCTAATTTCGGTCCCCTTGTGTTTTATACCTCTCCCCCCCCCCCCCCCCCCCTTCCCACGCCTCCTGCCCCCAAGCCCTCTCCCTCCCACACTTCTCCCTGCTCTCAAATGTTGTGGTTGTGTGCTTCCCCTTCTCTCCCCATCTTATCTTCCGCTCCCTCTTTTTGTATATTTTGTTTGTCTGGTTGATTTGTTTATGAAATAAATGTTAGCTCTTTCACGAGCCTCGATTCAGTATACAAAAAAAATAAAAAAATTATATCAAACTTTTGAACCGCATCTGAGTGGCTGTTTGCAAAAACGCATTGCTTGTTCGTCTGTGCCGGCCTAACAATTCCTCCTCGAAACCAAATTCATTTTATAGATGCGGCATTGTTTGTTCGCACCGTACGTTGTGTTAATGTATACAAACACAACAAAATAAGTTATGCATGCTTACGTGGTACATTGACATCAGATTGCATTTTCCCAGAATGCCATTTACGTTACAAATATCACAATGCCATATTATGGGTGCCACAGCTAAAAATGTGGAATACTCACAGACAACATGTACTTTTATCCAATCCTCCGCACGCAATGCAACCCTCGACACATGTCTGTCTGACAGAGCGGGCTCGGCGTGTTCACTTTCTGGTGCTTAAAGCGCCTATGTAGTTGCATGTTGTAGCATTCCCCATCCGTTGAATTTGCAGACAAAGTAGCTGTTGTGTCATGGCTTTCAAAAATGGATCATGGGGGTTAAAAGGGAGAAAAGGTGGAGACTACTTACTTTGTTTTGTTTGAAAAGTCTAATTTTTACTCCCGCCAGGGAGTAATGCATTCGATCGCGCGCGCGCGCGTGTGTGTGTGTGTGTGTGTGTGGTGTGTGTGTGTGTGTGTGTGTGTGTGTGTGGTGTGTGTGTGTGTGTGGTGTGTGTGGTGTGTGTTCGTTCGTGAACAAGATATCTGGAGAAGTTCGAAACGGATTTGGATGAAAGTTGGTGGGATGATTGCCCTTGGGATAAGGAAGAATTGATTCGTTTTTGGTGAAGCTTAGGATAATATTCCGGATCCAGGAATTTTTTGGGGGAATTTTTTACCATTGGAAGATGGGGCTCATTTTTTTTAAACATTATCTTCTATATATTTTATATTAAACATTGTGATATAAAAATAGTTTTCATATTTGTTGTAAATGTAGTTTAAACTCGTGGTTATGCGTTAGAGCGGTGTATTGTTTAGCAGCGTCGTCTTCAATGTTCATTTTATTTTTTCTAATAAAGACATATTCTGTCATTTTAAAACCACCAAAGTGTGTATTAGGTTTACCCGTTTCATAAAATGTATCGTTTGATACGTATAATGCTTTAAAACCTTTTTTTTTCTTTTTTTTTTTTACACCTCAGAAGAGATATCAACATTTACCTCAGCGAATGTCAATCGTGGTGTCAGTATTTGATGAACTTATAAAGACTTCGGTGAGTTATAAGTGTGACCAGCATGTGCACGGGATTCTTCCCAGAAGAATGAGTGGTCGCATTAGCTTGTACGACTTAAAATGAGCGAGTTTTGTTTTGACGTTTGGGCCAGTTTTACATGTTGTATCCCTCAGGAATGAAACGAACGTTTTCCTGGCTTACAATTTTATTTGAAGTCGCACATGCCTCAAAATACACTCACTTATATAGAATTGAACGCTGAATCCGAAAATGTCAGTGAAATCGCCTTGTTTTTTAAAAACATTATCTTCTATATATTCTAAATATATATCTGCGCAGCGTCTGTCTTGTGTTGTCACTGAACTACTCCCTCAAAATTTGTGAAATCGTACTATTCCAAGTTGACCCACGGCGGGAGTATGCACTCTACTGAGTGGCGTTCTAGTTTCCTCATGAATCAGTCAGTACGAAGCGCTATAGGCAACGCCTTCCCGCCATCTAGGCCATCAGCAGGCCCCGGTACAGCGCGTCAGGCAAGTGACGTCACCGCGTCGGCATCCTTTTGATTCTTGTTTCAATGCCATTGGTGAAACAATCCCAAGCTGCTAGTGCTAGCCTCGGATGAGCGGAGGCAAGCGACCAAAAAATTCTGACTTGTTTGGCAGGGCCCGTAGCCATGACGGCAGCGCCGGGGTCTGCAGGTTTATGAGCAGTGAAAGGGTGGGGTAGGAAGAGGTTGCTGAGGAGGACTGTGCATGGAGAGTAAGGGAGACGTGTTGAGAAAAAGCGCGAAAGGGGCGAAAGGAAAAGCACTCGAGGGAACGACGGTCGCCGTGATCCCGTGAAGAGAACATGACGAACCAGAAAGAATTACCTCAAACGCAAGACGAACTTTTTAATTCGCTCAGGGAATTCACCTTCACGATGTTGAGGCACAAAATTAGGAACCTGAACAAGAAGAAGGTAAGAATTAGTGGCGTGGTTTTGGATGGGGGTTTCCGCTGGAAGACCCCCTTGGTTTCGCTGATTTTTCAGCCTCTTTGCATTGATGTTGTCGGTTTTTAAAGGTCCACCTGCCACATCCGGCAGGTAAAGGTGGACAGATTGCTGCTGGGTGAGGCTGATGCATCGTCCTGAGAGCGCAGATGCTTTATCATGTCAAATTGCTTCCTTTGATGTTACGTGTATATTCATCTGAGGCTCGCAGAACATACAGGACAATTCTTCGCTATGGTATTCGTCTCTTTTCGGCACAAATTCCATTCCTGCTTTTCCAAATTCAGGGATGTCTTTTGCCAACACCAGAGAAGCCATAACCTTTTTTTTCTTTCTTTTTTTGTGTACATTTCAAACAAATCTTTTTTTAAAAAATTTCTGTTTTTCATGAAAAAAGATTTTTTGAGAAATATTTGCAAAATCTACCTCTGGGTTTATCCCGGCTGATGAGTCTATGCTTCGCTAAGTTCCCGGCTATTGTATTTTCCATTGGGGTGGATGTATAACTCTATAGCACCCTTTATAATTACACTTTGGAATTACCCTATATAACCCTTTAGAATTACCCTTTAGAACCCTTTAGAATTACCCTATATAACCCTTTAGAATTACCCTTTAGAACCCTTTAGAATTACCCTTTAGAGTTACCCTATATAACCCTTTAGAATTACCCTATATAACCCTTTAGAATTACCCTATATAACCCTTTAGAATTACCCTTCAGAACCCTTTTGATTTACCCTGTAGAATTACCCTTTAGAACTCTTTAGAATTACCCTTTAGAACCCTTTAGAATTACCCTTTAGAACCCTTTAGAATTACCCTTTAGAACCCTTTAGAATTACCCTATATAACCCTTTAGAGTTACCCTATATAACCCTTTAGAATTACCCTTTAGAATTACCCTATATAACCCTTTAGAATTACCCCATATAACCCTTTAGAATTACCCTATATAACCCTTTAGAATTACCCTATATAACCCTATAGAATTACCCTATATAACCCTTTAGAATTACCCTATATAACCCTTTAGAATTACCCTTTAGAACCCTTTATAATTACCCTATACAACCCTTTAGAATTACCCTATATAACCCTTTAGAATTACCCTATATAACCCTTTAGAATTACCCTTCAGAACCCTTTTGATTTACCCTGTAGAATTACCCTTTAGAACTCTTTAGAATTACACTTTAGAACCCTTTAGAATTACCCTATATAACCCTTTAGAATTACCCTATATAACCCTTTAGAATTACCCTTTAGAACCCTTTGGAATTACCCTATATAACCCTTTAGAATTACCCTATATAACCCTTTAGAATTACCCTATATAACCCTTTAGAATTACCCTTCAGAACCCTTTTGATTTACCCTGTAGAATTACCCTTTAGAACTCTTTAGAATTACCCTTTAGAACCCTTTAGAATTACCCTTTAGAACCCTTTAGAATTACCCTTTAGAACCCTTTAGAATTACCCTATATAACCCTTTAGAGTTACCCTATATAACCCTTTAGAATTACCCTTTAGAATTACCCTATATAACCCTTTAGAATTACCCCATATAACCCTTTAGAATTACCCTATATAACCCTTTAGAATTACCCTATATAACCCTATAGAATTACCCTATATAACCCTTTAGAATTACCCTATATAACCCTGTAGAATTACCCTTTAGAACTCTTTAGAATTACACTTTAGAACCCTTTAGAATTACCCTATATAACCCTTTAGAATTACCCTATATAACCCTTTAGAATTACCCTTTAGAACCCTTTGGAATTACCCTATATAACCCTTTAGAATTACCCTATATAACCCTTTAGAATTACCCTATATAACCCTTTATAATTACCCTTTAGAACCCTCTAGAATTACCCTATATAACCCTTTAGAATTACCCTATATAACCCTTTAGAATTACCCCTTAGAACCCTTTAGAGTTTAGACACAGTGGGTTGGAAAGGTTCTTCTTCATTTTTGAGAGACGGGTTGATCTAGCCGAATATTGAGGGGCTTCACCACTTAAAAATTGCCTCATTCCTCTCTATGCATGTGTGATCTGGATTAATCGAGAGCCAAAGTACTGCGAAACTACAGGTTGTTTCCCGATTGATGATCTGCTTCATGTTTCGATGCATGTTCCGATTCGTGTTCAAAATATAACATTCAATGGAAATTAAGTTGTTCCTCAATCATAAACTGATGTTTGTGGACAGGACAGACAGACAGAAGTGAACCAATTGCTTAACCCTGCTTTTCGCTTCATATGCGTGGGGTGATTATTAGGTTTAGGCCAAACTGTTTAGAGGTACGTATCGGTATAACACTGTATCTTGGAATGCTCCACGGTCTTCTCCTCTCCTTCCAGTGCACCAGGTCTGTTTACCTTTACCTGAACCCTGCCATTGGTGCGTTGAACACTTGTTGACATTTGTCTGTCGTGAGCAATTGGGAAAAGGTTTGCAAACCGAGATATAACTCTTCAACATTTTCTTGTGCCCTCCCACTAGATTTTACCTCCAGTTTTACCAACATTTTGGCCTCAAGGCTTTTATTTTTCAGCTGCAAGCCTTTCATCTCTTTCAATATCTCTAACAGTCTGTACCTTCAGTCTCCAAAGCGGTGATCACTCGCCCCACCTTCCGCGGGTAGTTTCACGCACGCAGCAGCACAGTCACCAGATACAGAGACCATCTCACAGCCGGACCCCTCTCCATGACTCGCTGGTGCAGACAATCAACAGCCCAGTTTGAGTTGGTCCTATAGCCACCACCACGAGAACGCCCTTGTCGCCCTCTCCTCTACACATATGGGTCCCATCTTGCTGTAGGGCAAACTCTACCCAAGACCCTCCCAGCTTTTGAGATTTGCTCATCCAATGGCTGCACGACCAAGAGACTCCATGCTGTCTGCAAAGCAGTTGCTACCACCGGTGGGAAGATCAATCCCAGAAAAGCCTCCAGATGTCACAAAGCGAGAAGGTTCTTTAATTGATCGATGTCCAACCAGCAGGTGGGTGTTGTCCAAACTTGTGTCTATTTAAAGGATAAAGTACAAATAAAGTCCAACTACAATATTCACTTCCGCCACCAAAGATGGGCAGAGGTTATGTATGTTTTCACTCCTGTCTGTTTGTCTGTCTGCATGTTTAGTCTGTCTGTCTGTGCACAGGATATCTCAAAACGTTGTGGATGGATTCGGACGAAATTTGGTGGAGAGGTTGGGTGTGTGGCAGGAACGAATTGATTATATTTTGGTGAACATGAGGATCCAGTTACTATAGTTTTTCAAGTGATTCTTCACCATTAAGAGAAAAGGAACAAATATATAAATTATTTATATACAGACTTGGCATTTAATATGGAATATTTTTTTTTCTTCTTGACTTGGGTTTACTTTCTCAACACAGTATATCAATCTGGTGAGTTTCTTTTACTCTGGTGATTTATTTGTGAAAAGAACCATGTCACTGATTGTCTGTCGCAGCAAGAAGTCAACAACAGGATTATATCACAGGTGGCGTGGCAAAATGTACGGACAGGTGCATTTGACGATTGGCTTCACAGTTGGGTATACAAGGGTTGTTGCGTTCTGTGTTAGTGGAAAACAACTGCTGCACGTCTCCAAAAGTTATTGCCGCTTCCTCTGGAGATGGTCCGTCAACTCGACAATGCTGTTTGTCATGGAGTGGTGGCTTTACGAAATTACAGCATGAAAGAGCATGCTATTGCTCGGCAGTATGGCATCACTCAAGGTCAGGTGTCAAAGATCCTGAAACGAAATGCTCAGTGGGGTGCCCCTACTCCAATACCGAGGCCAGGACGTCCCCGCAGAACCACAAGGAGGGATGATCGCCAGCTGCACCGGTTAGTCCGCAATGGCCGTACCAAGTCAGCTAATCGGCTTAGGGCTGAGTGGCAGCAACTGACAAATGTGCCTGTATCCAGAAGGCGAGTCAACCAACGACTGGTTCAAGCAGGCTATCGTGCCAGGCGTCCCCTGAGAAAGCCACGCCTGACCAGACAACACTGCCAGCGCCGATTGCAGTGGGCCAGAGAGCACCGTCAATGGCAGCCAGGACACTGGAATCATGTGATCTTCAGTGACGAGTCTAGATTTCTGGTCTATCGTCGAGATGGCCGCGTCCGAGTGTGCAGACAAGTGCATGAAGCCTACAACAAAGATTGTATAGTGCCAAGAGTCCAAACTGGAGGTGGTGGGGTGACCGTTTGGGCTGCTTTTCATGCAGGGGGAAAAACTGACCTGGTTGTTCTGAATGGAAACCTGAACCAGTTCAAGTACAGGGCCATTCTGGAAGAAACATTGCTTCATTTGCTCGTGCAGCCTTTTGAGGAAACTTTGTCTTCCAAGATGACAATGCACGGCCTCATCGTGCTCGCATGATCCAACACTTTCTTGCTGACCGTGGTGTAGAGCATATGGAGTGGCCTGCCATGTCCCCGGATATGAATCCGATAGAGAACTTGCGGGCAGAATTAACGCATCAAATCGACCACTTGGACCAGCAGCCGACCTCTGTGCATGAATTGCAGCAGGCTATTGTCACTGCATGGCAAGCGATTCCTGTCCAAACCTTGGCAAATCTCGTGAACAGCATGCCTCAACGTGTACATGCTCTCCTGAATGCTCGTGGGGGTTACACGAAGTACTGAACTGTAATTTTACTGTCCGTAATCCCAGTCGTAATTTAACTTTTGTTTTTGGTTAAAAATTTTTTGGCTAATGTGCAAAATAAAGAGATACTTCTGGAAAACGTACAGAAGTTTAACACAGTATTGTCCGTGAATTGAGTTCGATATCAGTTCACATCACTTTCAAGGATCAATTTATTTGTTTCGAAATGTCAAATGTGGTTTTTGTTTCTTTTGAAGGTCACGTTAACAAAATCTAGAATAATTTCAACATAATTCCAATGAACTTTTGGTTCTCAGTCATCTTGAAAAGTAAGTTCACCCCCACAAAAAAAAAATTCCATATTAAATGCCAAGTCTGTATATATATTTGTTGCGGATCTCAGCGTCGGCCTTTTCCCCTTACCAAGGGGGGATTAGTCCCCTTGTCTTTGACTAGCCGACGGGACCCAGGACGATGACATCCTTCCCGGACAACGTTAGATAGGGTTTTAGGACTAAGAATTCGCTATTACCTAAGTACTAACGCCGCCCAGAAACGAGGAAATAAGCCCCGCCGGAATCACGGGTGTTGGTGGAAACGCCGAGCGGTAGCGAACCCGTGACCGGAGCCGTTATCAATGACTAAACCCGATCCAAGCGGTTCGTAATCGTGCCATGCTTACCCAATGGAGGAAGTCACGGAAACGGTCGAATTTGGAAGAAAAGGAATAACAAGGTTTATTTACACTTTGTACAATAATCAGAAGAAGAATACACAGTGCAGCCTTAATCACAGTCTTAACTTATCCCAAGACAAACAGGCCCGGTCACACACAGACACTCACACGGGGATTGCAGATGAACAGGTCAGCACGTCCAGGAATGGCGTCCGGGCAGCTCCTCCTCCGGTCCCCAACTCGCACCGCGAAGAAGATGGATAAAGACGGCAGGAGCTCTCCACGTGTTGTGCTCGCGCACGGGATTATCACAGGGCGTAGGCTGAGTTTTGGCGGTTACATTCGCGGGGCTGCGTACATAATAAACGAACAGTTCAATATGCGCTTCTCAATCAATGGCCTCGAAACTGTCGTGTGCACGCCGGTCCTCTCAATGCAGTTCTCCTCACACGAGGGCTCCGGATCAGTTCTCTCCAACTCGAGCGCCTGCCTCTCCCTTCTCATAACTGAGGTGGGGGCCTCGTGCCAAGGGTTTTATTGCCACGCCTTTGGAACCCTCTGGAATTTACTAGACGCGCCTTGCCACGCCCTATCCAGCCATGCCCCCTCATCCCTGGTTGGCTGGTAGCCCTTACCGTCACCGCCTCTGACGCACTGCTTGACGCGGCTACACCTCGACCCTCGCGCTCCTCCCTCTTTTCAGGCCTACCTCGTGGTTACCCGACTAGTTTCGAGCGAAACCAAGGGCAGCGAACGCTGCTGGCCGCCAAAGCGTAACAAACTTGAGGGATGCCAAATGGGGCGCGGGATCGAGTTTGCCCATAGATGAAAATGAAGGGCGGCCGCAAAATGAAAAGGACCTAAGCTCATTTCTTTACACAACGCAGATGTTACTAGGGAAATGGCCTACTCTTACACATACTATGATATGACTAATTCTAATGGGCCTACGTGTTGCTTGTGGACTAACTATGGGGGGCAAACCTTTAACCTTTAATGATGTTATATGTACAATCTCAAAACCTCAACAATATATATATATATATATATATATATATATATATATATATATATATATATATATATATATATATATATCTATCTATCTATCTATCTATCTATCTATCTATCTATATATATATATATATATATATATATATATATATATATATATATATATATATATATATATATATATATATTCAGAACTCCGCTGCCCGTCTACTCACCCATTCCCGGACCCGTGACCACATCACCCCCGTCCTTTACAAGCTTCACTGGCTCCCCATCTCCCAGAGAATCCAGTACAAAATCCTCCTCTTGACCTACAAAGCCCTCCATAACCTGGCCCTATCCTACCTGGCTGACCTCCTCTCCAGACACACTCCCACCCGCAACCTCCGCTCTGCTGGTACCAACCTCCTGACCCCCCCCCCTACCCCCCCCCCCCCCTACCCCCCCCCCCCCCCACCCGGACCAAATTCAGATCCTGGGGGGACAGGGCCTTCTCCATCGCTGCTCCCACCCTCTGGAACTCACTACCTCACACCATCAGAGACTCCTCACCACATTCAAAACATCACTCAAGACCCACCTGTTCAACACTGCATTCAACATTTAACCCACAGCATCTAACCCCTGACTATCTCCTCTCCTTCTCCCTCCTTTGTGCTTTGAATATTTCCCTATTGATTCTTCTTTTTTTGCAATTGTTTTTATGTTTTGCTATGCATTATGTTTTGCACTCTGTCAAAGCGTCTTTGGGCTTCCTGAAAAGCGCTATCTATCTATAATTCCAGTAATCTCTGTACGTTTGTACGTCTGTACGTTTGTTTGTCTGTGACCGCTGTTTCTCGACAACCACGGGTCCGATATACTTTTAACTTGCCAGGTATATTGCTGGGGACCCGAGGATGTGCCTTTTCAAGGTTTCATATTAATCGGACAATTACTTACCGAGCTATGTCCAAAAAACGATTCAACCAATCAGAGAGCAGCGAACTATCGCGTGTGCCGAACGTGGCGGACACACTCTGCCTCGGATGGCACATTTGAGAGCGTATTCATTTATTTCACGTTTGCAAACTATGTTGGCGTTAAACTATGTTTTAAAACTAATAAAAACGAATTTGCGATTCATTCGCTTTCCTGCGCGTTTGTGCACGCGATGGCGATTTCTTTACCAAACTCCGGAAGCCGTTCGCTTTGGACCAAACCATTTCATGTAAATAGAGGGGGGGGGGATATAATTTTAGATATAGATATAGTACGGGCAATGCCCTAGTATAAAATAAATGCATTATTATTATTATATATATAATATATATTGTTGCGAATATGGAATTTGGCCTCCATATCCGCTTGTAAATATTCCCCTATTTTCTCCAATACTCCCCAACTTTCCCCAATCCCCCATTCCCTAGTCCCATTGCATGTAAATAACAATCAGTAGAGCCGACCTTCCCCTTATTCCCCCATTAAATGTCGTGCCCAGGTCCACCGCACCACACGTAGACAACTTTCGGACATCTTCCTAGTTATTCTTAGTCTATGTCAGTTAAGGCCTCGTCTCCATTAATTATGACTCTTCGTTGCACCAGAATGTGATTATATGGCATCAGTAGTGAGTTTAGGACCTTTCCCATACCTCCTTCCATCTTCTTCCCCAACAATTACAACAACAACAGAGGAGATGGCGGCGGAGCGGGGGAGGATGCGTCCTCACACCGGCTCGATTAGCGCCATTGACCACGCGCTCCACGGGGTTACCACGAAGGGGCTCCTTGTCAGCTCCTCGTCAAGGGCGGAGCCTGGTAAACCCCCCCGCACGCACCCAATGAGAAGCAACGTGCCGATTCCATCTGGGGCGGCGCTAACGAGCCGAGGGCGTGTCACTCCCCGCCGGATATACGCGGCCCCGCGCCGGATGTGACGACAGATGCGCCCCGAGCTGGAGAAAGAAGGACCTGCGAGCGCTGAGAGAGAAAGGCCCGCCTGTGAAAGAACGTCCCCTCCGAGCGCTGTGAAGCCTCCCGCATCTCTGGACCGGACCGGGTCGATTCTAACCTTTGAGCACAGGTGCACCTGGAGCCATCGCTACCCGCCTGTCCTTTCCATCAACCCCCGTGTGAGTCAGCCGTTGTCCCGTTTGCCTGTCGTCTGTTGGGGAATAATATAAGATTGTGTCTAAGTGCTTGTCTTTCTATGTTGTACCTCTCGTCCCTGTAATCTGACCTTCCGTAACGAATATAATCTCCTCCGGAGGTCTTGAGAACCGTATCCCTGGTGTCGTCATTTTATAACCCAGCCGGGTGTCTTCTTTTTCTCATTGAGCCAGCGTGGCGCGGCTTCGTCAACGTCGAGTATAATCGGTAACTTGTGCAGACGTGGTCATACCAAAACCGCTCGGTAAACTAACATCTAAGCCACGTCTGTAACAATTGGTGTCGAGGAGTGAGATTCGGACCCGGGACTAAATTAGTTAGGCCCAAATTTTGGGAGGGAAAATCGAGCCGGAGCGCGTACGGCGCTCGACCAAATCGATCCGGAGCGCGGTCCCGCGGTTACTGCGCTCGACGAAATTATAACGGCGAAATTTCGAATTTGTGTTACGAAACTCGAATTTTGAAAGTCGCGCCATGGCGGATCAAGACGGCTGGGGTCCGGTAGGGGAGAGTGAAGCAGGGTCGGTCCAGGACCAAATTGAGGGACATGAGGGACATGAGGAGAGCGAAACAGCGAGGGTAGCAGGCACGCAAAATGGCGCCTCGCAAGAGCGCGCGGTAGCCGAGCCCGCTGTATCAACGGGCTTTAACATGCAGCCGATTGACATACAGGCCCTCATTGCGCAGCTACAGGCAGCTGTACAGATGAGTATGGGGAGCCAAATTGAGCGATTGGGTGAGCGGTTGGGGAACCGGATGGATGCTCAGGGTGAGCGATTGGAGGGCCAAATGGGGGTAATAAGGGACGAAGCGAGGGCTCAGAGTGAGCAAATGGGGGTAATGAGGGACGAAGCGAGGGGTACCAGTGAGGGGTTAGACAATAATTTTGAGGAGTTAGACAAGAAATTTGGGAAGTTAGACAATAATTTTGAGGGGTTAGACAACGGGATAAAAGAAGTGAAAAATGGGTTAGAGGGGTTAGAAAACAGTATGGAAGGCAAATTGAGGGACATGAGGGACCAAGCGGAAAGGGAAGTTAAACAAATGGAGCAGCAGATAGAGGGGGTCAGAATGGGGGTAGAAACCAAACTGGATGCTCACAGGGAGGAAATGGAGCAGATGAGGGTGGCATCTGGGCAGGAGATGCAAGTGATGGGAGAGGAGATCAGAAGAGGAGTGAGTGAGGAGGTCGGAGGAGTGCGCGAGGAGGTGAGGCACTGTAAGGAGCGCATGGAGAAAGAGGTGAGAAAGGGGACTGTAAAATTGCAAGGGGGCATAGAGGACCTGACGCAGGAGGTGGAGCAGCTGACGGTGGGACAAACGGAGTTAGTGGAGCAGGTTCAAAGGAACACTGCGGTATTAGGAGGTTTAAAAGCGACACAAAACGACATAAAAAACGACTTGATAGCGACAAAGAGGGAATGTCAGATGGTACGTGAGGGACTGACAACGAGGTTGGACGAGGTGATAGAGGTAATGGAGACGAAGGACCGGCAGGTGAGGACGCACCTGGAAACGGTCAAGGTAGCCTTAGAGGATGAGCTTGAGGAGACGTACCGGGGAATAAAAGAGGTGAAGCACAAATTAGAAGAAGTGGAAGAAGGGATGAGCGAAATTAAGAAGCGACGGAGAGGGGATAAGAAAGAGATAAAAGAGGAGATAAAAGAATTGGTCCAAAGTCTGTGTTTGGATCGTGATGATGTGCTCATTAACCGGATGAGGGATTCGCAGGTGATGGAGGAGAAGCGAAGAGGAAGAGGACCCGGTGTAAGTGGTGACCAATATGGTCGTGCGTATGATGCGCCAGGGGATTTAAAAAGCTTGGGGATTGGTTTGGATCCGGGTGTTCGTGAAAGGCCGTTGGTGAGGTGTGTGACAGGTCTGGTGTGCGAAAGAGGAGGTGTGCGAGAAAGTCCGACTCTGGGGTGTGTGAGGAAAAAGTGTGTGCCAAGGAGTGAGGGTGTTGGCGAGAATGAGTCGGTCGTAGCGTGTGTGCGAGGGAGCACATGGAAGCGCGGTGTGGTGAGTGTTACAGAGGGTGTAACGGGAGAGTGTGCGCGAGAAAGGTGTGTGATGGACAGGTACATGGGGAAAGAGTGCGCTGTCAAAGGCAAGGAAGAATGCACACCTGTGGTAAGTGTTGCAGAGGGTGTGACGGGAGAGTGTGCGCGAGAAAGGTGTGTGACGGACAGGTGCATGGGGAAAGAGTGCGCTGTCAAGAGTAAGGGTGAGTGCGCTGTCAGGAATGGAGGTGAAAGTAGTGGGAGTGACATGGAGCGTGAGGTAGTTGTGACAGGTGAGCGAGGATGTACACCTGGGATGGAAGGATGCACACCTGGAATGGTAGAGCGTGAGTGGGAATGCACGCTGGAGTTGGTGGTGAGGCACGTGATTGGGTGTGCGAATGAGGGCACACCTGTGATTGTCACAGAGGAGGTGACCGCGGAGGGGGCGCGAAGCGGTGTATTGGTGAGGTGTGCGAGCAACGAATGTGTGCCAAAGTGTTCGGTGGTCAGGTGTGTGACCAAGGCTGTGAGTGGAATGGGTGTACCTGGGTGTGTAAGGAAAGGTACGAGGAGCATGGGCACGGCTGGATGTGTGAGCAAGGAACGGGCTGCGGGGTGTAAGCGTCCAGGTGAAGCATCGACGTTACACGGGTTAGAGGTTAGAGCGACTTTTAGCCGAAGCAGGCCCTCGGTGCGTGCCGGGCCTCGCTTTGAACGGCCGCGTCCAGGCTCCACTAGGCGGAGTTGGCAGCCCGATAGAAAGGGTCGTCATGGCGACCACTTTTTGGTGAGACGTGCCGGCAGGTCGAGATCGGGGCATTGGATGGCTCCGTGCCGAGATGGTGCGTGGGATCTCGGCCCGGGTAAACCTCCTTCCCTGCACCGAATGCGGGACGCACCCAGCCGCTGGCACAGAACAACCAGCATTCATGGCTTGGCTTTACGAAGCCGGGCTTTGGACAGGAATTGGCGCACCGAGAGGTATTAGTGAGTCGACTGGGTGATGAGGTTAGTGTTTTGGACCCAAAATTAGAGAAAAGCAAAATTTGATGATTGGCAAAGGATTGGCAGAGTGATGATTGGTAATGGTACAGTGATTGGCAGATGATTGGCAAATTTTTAATTTGTTGAAATTTGATGTGCAAAATTGGTAGTGAGAGACCCCCGATGGGGTGGGATGGCAAATCTGCCACCCTTCCCATGCGGGGGGCAAAGGAGCAATAGTTTATGGGGTGTATGGCAGTGAAAACTAGCCCGGGTGGGTTAGGTTATATTGATAGGGATCTAGAGAAGATGACCTTAGGTGACGTTAAGTTTAGTTAGTGACTGATACCTGTAGTAGGGACGCAGGTAGATTAGTGTGGATGATAATGACGTGGGAGCGCAATAGTTTAAAGGGACGACTGGGAAGCGCAAGTTTCAGAAGGGCGTAGTTAGCTGAGATGATGCTGTGTGTGTGAGAATTGAACAGGTGTGATTGCACAGGTGTGCAACTGAACAGGTGTGATTGCACAGGTGTGCAACTGGACAGGTGTGATTGCACAGGTGTGCATCTGGACAGGTGTGTGGAGCAGTGTATGAGTAGTGAGTGTTGTGGATCAGCGCGAATGCGCTTGGGGAGAGAAGGGTGCAGGTGGCACCAAGTGTGAGAGCACAGGTGTGCAAGTACAGGTGTGTGGAGAGAGTTGGAGTAAGTGGTACGGAGTGGTGTGCATGGTGCGAAGGTGTGAATGGGGGAAGAGTGGACCCCCATCACGGATACCCGGGGCGGGTAGTGTAAGTGTTAGGTAGAGGGTACAGGTAAATTGTGGTTGGATATTGGCATTTGTGGTGCGGTTGCAGAATGGTGTTGTGGATGGGTGCATTAGTGTTGTGGAAATGGCTGGGCGTGTAGCCTGTTAGTGTGTGTAGTTGGTTGGGCACTTCACCACTGTGAGGATGTCGGCCAGGTGAGGCCGCAGGTGGGCTCTGGGAGCCGGTAGTTGTGAGTGGGTGCCTGAGGATCCCGGGTGTGGATCGGGTAGCCCAGTGCCAGAGAGGGCACCGAGTGGGGAGAGCGCCAGAGGGCCTGCCCCAGTTAGTTAGGTTAGGGTAAGGAGCAGGTAAGCTCGGAGGCAACCGCAGTGGTGGAGGTGTGCAGGTGGGTAGACCCACTGGGAGAGGTACACGCCACAGCCCAGAAATTGTGCGAGGGCACCGGGAGATGAATCGGGGGAGTGAGACCCCAAATTGAAAAGCACCACAGTTTGGCCAATGGGAATTGGTTTTTAGAACCCATAGTGTAAGAGGGCCAATGGTTTGGCCGGAGAAAGACCCCGGGTAGTGTAAAGTTGTTAAAGTCATTTAGGAAATAGTTAGGATTGAAGAACCTGTCGCACCATACGCAGCCACTTACCTGAGGTGATGATGATGACTCCACACCTGTGTTTCCTTTGTTTTGTGCAGAAGTAAGGATTGCTGTGAGGATTTGTGAGACGCATCACGACGTGGATGAGACATTGGAGTGATTCCATCTCTCCCTCCCTAGGAGGGACTGATGATGAATTGGTGATGGCAAATTATGATGTTGAGTTGGAGATGGCAAATTTTGATGAGAGTTGAAAATGGCAAATTTGATTGGTTAGGAGGGAGAGAAGACGAATTTGGTTTATGGGAGGAACGGGGAAGACAGTAGGGATGTTTGTTGATTTGTAAAGTAGATGTTTATGGGTAGTGTTGTGTTTTGTGGATACAGTAAGGGGTAAGGGAGGGGCCATGTAGGTTACCTGGTGGGGGGGGGGGGGGCGTACGATAGGAACGTACCTGTCTCACCTGGTTCCCATGTGCCCCCAGTGTGCATCACCTTACATTGCGTGCACTTTTGCGCCCTTACCACCTTACTCACTTGTCTGCTTCTTTTGTCTCCCACCTCCGAGGATCTGGCTTTGGGGTAGAGAGAGAGGAGAGAGAGGTGCTGGCTGCGCAGTTGTGGGCCTGCACTTTCGCTGTTCGCTGCCTGGATCGGTACACCATATGGACCGCAATGTTTGTGGCCACCCACAATGGACCGCAGTTCGTTTGCGGCCAAGCACCACCCGTTGATGGACCTATGGGTCAACGTGGCACCTATGCCATAAAGGTGAACCACTGTTAGTTAACACCAAGTGCACCACAAGAAGAGCAAGAGACACCTGCAGGGTTAGGGGTTGTCGAATTTATTTTTATTCCAATGAACAATGGTGACTGCACCGATTGGTGGTGGGGTGGTGCTTTTGATGCTGGGAAAGGGTGCTCTGCACGTTATTAAAGGCCGTCGGCCACAGAGCACTCGTGGGTTGGTGTATCGATGTTGGCAAGCGCGCTCTCTCTATGCATAACATCTGCATGTGTTCCTCCAAAAACAGGTCCTGGATCGTAGTGTAGATATCAGCGTAATCTTGTAAATAATGCTCCCTACCGGCTGTATGTTTAGTTTGAGAATTCTTTCCGGATTCGGTTATCCTGTGGGTGTGTTTCTGAGAGGAGAAGGGTGCAACGTCGCAGGGGGACATATTTACTCATTTGTGAATATCTGTAAAACTGTCGCACTCAGGGTAGAGTTAATAGTAGAGGGAACTACATTGAGTGCCACACTAAAGTAGGTAAAAATTTATCGGGTCGGGACGCCCCGAGGGTAGAGAAGGGTGCAATGTTGCGAATATGGAATTTGGCCTCCATATCCGCTTGTAAATATTCCCCTATTTTCTCCAATACTCCCCAACTTTCCCCAATCCCCCATTCCCTAGTCCCATTGCATGTAAATAACAATCAGTAGAGCCGACCTTCCCCTTATTCCCCCATTAAATGTCGTGCCCAGGTCCACCGCACCACACGTAGACAACTTTCGGACATCTTCCTAGTTATTCTTAGTCTATGTCAGTTAAGGCCTCGTCTCCATTAATTATGACTCTTCGTTGCACCAGAATGTGATTATATGGCATCAGTAGTGAGTTTAGGACCTTTCCCATACCTCCTTCCATCTTCTTCCCCAACAATTACAACAACAACAGAGGAGATGGCGGCGGAGCGGGGGAGGATGCGTCCTCACACCGGCTCGATTAGCGCCATTGACCACGCGCTCCACGGGGTTACCACGAAGGGGCTCCTTGTCAGCTCCTCGTCAAGGGCGGAGCCTGGTAAACCCCCCCGCACGCACCCAATGAGAAGCAACGTGCCGATTCCATCTGGGGCGGCGCTAACGAGCCGAGGGCGTGTCACTCCCCGCCGGATATACGCGGCCCCGCGCCGGATGTGACGACAGATGCGCCCCGAGCTGGAGAAAGAAGGACCTGCGAGCGCTGAGAGAGAAAGGCCCGCCTGTGAAAGAACGTCCCCTCCGAGCGCTGTGAAACCTCCCGCATCTCTGGACCGGACCGGGTCGATTCTAACCTTTGAGCACAGGTGCACCTGGAGCCATCGCTACCCGCCTGTCCTTTCCATCAACCCCCGTGTGAGTCAGCCGTTGTCCCGTTTGCCTGTCGTCTGTTGGGGAATAATATAAGATTGTGTCTAAGTGCTTGTCTTTCTATGTTGTACCTCTCGTCCCTGTAATCTGACCTTCCGTAACGAATATAATCTCCTCCGGAGGTCTTGAGAACCGTATCCCTGGTGTCGTCATTTTATAACCCAGCCGGGTGTCTTCTTTTTCTTATTGAGCCAGCGTGGCGCGGCTTCGTCAACGTCGAGTATAATCGGTAACTTGTGCAGACGTGGTCATACCAAAACCGCTCGGTAAACTAACATCTAAGCCACGTCTGTAACAATATACTGAAACGCAAAAGAAACTTACCACCTTTGTAACCTTTAAATATCAACAATAACACTGCGTGTAGTAAATGTGTGAACGTATTTGTGGACAATAGTGTCCTCACTGTCAGACAAAACGGTCACGGATGGTCACTTGAACCTTCAATGGTCACTTCATAGCACAGCTGTTGAACAGCCGTTTTGACTGTCAGTGATTAGCCAAGGGGTACGGGACGATTTTAATGAGCTGCACATGATGTCTTGATATTGGCTTTAAAAAGGCCAGTGCAAAATGGGCATTTCAATCAACATGCCACGATTGTCAAGGGATCAACGGCAGCGTGCCCTGGGCATGTTGCAAGGTGGACTGAGCTACCGTGAGGTGGCACGTCGCCTTGGCTGTTCACACCAGACGATATCGGCCCTGGTGGACAGAGACACCCTCCACTACTCTGCAGATGACAGACCTCGATCAGGGAGGCCAAGAGTCACCACTGCAAGGCAGGACAGGCAGATGGTCCGAAGTCACCTGCGGGATCGATTCCGTCCAGCATCCCGCACTGCGGCAGAAACTCCGGGGCATGCAAACCCACGGATCTCCAATCTTAACGCTGGGCGTTAAGATTCCCATCCACAACCACCAGTGGCGTCCTGTACCGGCCTGATATGGCGGCCCACACCATCACACTTGGGCCACCCCACCTGTTGGCTTGACGCACGCAACAATCGGCATATCGCTCACCAGTTCTTCTCCAGACACGCTCACGCCCATCAGGACTGTCCAGTGTCCACACAGAACCTTGACTCATCGCTGAAAGCGACCTCGTTCCACTGCGCCAAGGTCCACCGTTGATGCTGCTGGCACCATCTCTGTCGGTTGCGGCAATGGGCAGCCGTCATCACGGGGCCTCTGTATGGTCTTCTGGCAGTCAGACCATAGTCATGCAGTCGTCTTCGTGCAGTATCATTGGAGATCCGTGGGTTTGCACGCCCCGGAGTTTCTGCCGCAGTGCGGGATGCTGGACGGAATCGATCCCGCAGGTGACTTCGGACCATCTGCCTGTCCTGCCTTGCAGTTGTGACTCTTGGCCTCCCTGATCGAGGTCTGTCATCTGCAGAGTTGTGGAGGGTGTCTCTGTCCACCAGGGCCGATATTGTCTGGTGTGAATAGCCAAGGCGACGTGCCACCGCACGGTAGCTCAGTCCGCCTTGCAGCATGCCCAGGGCACGCTGCCGTTGATCCCTTGACAATCGTGGCATGTTGATTGAAATGCCCATTTTGCACTGGCCTTTTTAAAGCCAATATCAAGACATCACGTGCAGCTCATTAAAATCATCCCGTACCCCTTGGCTAATCACTGACAGTCAAAATGGCTGTTCAACAGCTGTGCTATGAAGTGACCATTGAAGGTTCAAGTGACCACCCGTGACCGTTTTGTCTGACAGTGAGGACACTATTGTCCACAAATACGTTCACACATTTACTACACGCAGTGTTATTGCTGATATTTAAAGGTTTCAAAGGTGGTAAGTTTATTTTGCGTTTCAGTATATATATATATATATTGTTACGGAATCCAACGTCGACCTTCCCCACTTACCAAGGGGGGATTAATCCCCTCGCTTATGACTGACCGACGTGGTCCCGGGGGTATGACGCCACGCCCGGTCGGCGCTGGGTAGGGTAGCAGGCCCAAACGTCCTATGACCTAATTACCAGCGCTTCGCGGCACGCGAGGAAATACTCCCCCGCTCACGGCCGCAGCGTAATGGATTGGATGTTTGCGCCGAGCGAAGCGAACTGTGGCGTGAGCCGTTTACCAAGACTAGACCCGATTCTTTACGTTGGCCAAATCGTGCCACAGGTTGTCAATGGGGAAAAGACAAAGACGACGGATGTGAAGAAGAAGAAGACAAAGGCAAAATGTTGGGAATACGAATACTATTTATTACTACTATTTACACAATTAAAGAAACCAAGGAAGAAGGAAGGATCATAAAATAAAAGACAGAAAGAAGCAAGGAGACACATTGCAACGCTAGCTTACCTATGGCAGTCTTACTTATACCCAGGGACAAGACACACAAAGACAGACTACGAGCACACTTACACGGGGGATGATGACAGGAATGGCAGGAGGTGGATGGCTGGAGGGAGAGGAAGGCACGGAGCTGGCTGGAGCTTGATCCCGCACGGGACGTCGGGCTGGACCTCGACGGCCACCGATGCCACCGATCCTGGTTCCCGCGGGGTAACGGGTCGAAGCTGCCTCGTGGAGTCAAGCTGCTGGTGGGGGGGGGGGGGGGGGGGGGGTCTGGCATGATGGGTTCTCTCTCTCTGTCTCGCAACTCGCAGGACTCTCTGACTCTCCACTCGCAGGACTCTCTCACTCTCTTGGCTCTCTGCCTCTCTTCTTGAACTCGCTCTCTGGACTCCTCCCTCTTGAACTCCTGGTTCCGTTTCTCTCCGCCGTATATCTCCTGTCTCTCTCACAAAGGCTTCCGCGCGCACTTATATCTCGCATCAGGCGATCAAGCCGCCGGCCTCCAGGACACGCCCATCGGTGAGGTCGCCTCGGCCCTGATTGGTCGCGAGGGCTCGCCGATCCCGCCCTTAGAGGAGGCGTTGGCAAGGCCACGCCTTGTTCCCCGCGCTGGGCTGACTCCTCCCACCTTCGGCTCCGAGATGACCTCGTGGCTAATGGAGTCTTGCAGCGAAAACAACCACCACCCCACAGCAGCGGCAGAATGTAGCAAACCGCCCAGTGCAGTTGGCAATTGACGAAAGGGGGGATGTGCAGGGAATCTACTCTATTTGAATTCGGTGCAATGGAGTGTTAAATTAATGGAAGACAAGGCCTTAACCTACATAGAATAAGGAGATAACTGTATAGAAGGATATATGGTTGGCTACGTGTGGTATATGAAATAACGACGGGAATGACCTTTTGACCTTTATACACAACAACTGGAGGAAGGAGGGTGCTATTTACAACAATTTCATTACACTTCAATTTTTAAAAAAACCACAGCAATTCTCAAATCCATAACAATATTTATTTATTTATTTATTTATATATGTATATTTATTTATTTATATATATATATATATTATTTTATATATATATATATATATATATATTTATTTATTTATTTTATATATATATACATATACATATATCAATCAGGATATCTCAAAACATTGTGGATGGATTCAGACAAAACTTACTGGACAGGTTTGGGAATGTGACAAGGAAAAATTCATTCAATTTTAGTGAAGATCTGAATCTGGATTCGGATCAGAGAATTTTTACAGCAATTCTTCACCATTGAGTGATAGAGCCAAAAGCGATATATAGCACGGTATTTCAAAAGGTTGTGGGCAGATTATGACAAAACTTGGTGTATGTTTTGGGTAAGTGACAAAACAAGAGATTAGGTTTTGGTTCAGGTCCAGATCCAGATCTGGCCTATCAGTTGAATACAAAGCATAAACTGTTCAGCCTGGTGGAGGTACGTCTTCTACAGAGTGCCGTTCTCGTATAACATGTAATCTTGTTAATCTACTGATCTTTTAGAACAAACATCCTCACCTCAACTGACATTACACAGTCATTTTTAATAAACAATAAAATGCCAATGGGGGTTAGAGGCACTGTTGTCTCGAAGCAGACCAGTTTTTTTTTTTTTTTTTTTTTTTTTTTTTTTGTATACAAGATCGAGGCTCGTGAAAGAGCTAACATTAATCACACAAAAAGACAAACCGACACACAAAAACCCCTCCCAGCCCCCCCCCCCAGCCCCTCCCAGCCCTTTTTGTTCTGCGAAGAGACAACTTTTTACGTTTGTCTTGTTTCAATCCAAGGGGCTGGTTGTTCTGCTTTTGTTTTCTTTGTGTAGCCCCCACCTCGAGTGGCCTTCTGGCTTTGTGGTGGGCAATATCCCATAAAATAATTATCATAAAATAAAAAATGGGCATGAAAAGGCCCCTTTTATATGGCATGACCTATGTGGCAAAAAAAAGAAAAGAAGGGACATTCTTGGGAAAAATGCCAGGGGCATATATGTAGGGTGCCCTGCATATATCGGTTAAAATACATTTACTTCTTCAAATTGATATATGTGGGAAAATTACATGCCCAGACCAGGAATCAAACCCAGGTCCTTGGAAGACCATACCAGTGCTCTGTCATCTAAGCTATCTGGGCGACCCTGACCAAGCATGCAATTTTCCCAATACATTTGATTGCCACTCTCTTTCCATCAATGCTTCCGGGGCACTCGCTGCCAACTATAGGAGCACCAACGGCCTGGTCTGGGCATGTAATTTTCCCACATATATCAATTTAATTATGTATAATCCTGTTCATTAATCTAATTTACTTCTTCATGCCGCTATATGAATCAAATTGGCGCTCCTTTATATGAACATTTCTAGAGCATTACTTGGTTCCTCCGAAGAACACAAGGGTAGTCCAGCATGCACACGAGATTTTTTGGAATATCCCTTATTAGTCCCCTACCGGTGTACACCGGAGGGGACTATAGGTTTGCACGCCGTCCCTCCGTCTGTCCGTCCGTCAGTCCGTCACGCAAAGAACAGTTTTCCGGACTTTATTTCTAAACGCTTAATGATAATGATTTCAAACTTGGCACATGGTTTCCTCATGATAAGTTACAGATCACGTTCGAACTTCACGACGTTTCGATCATTTTTGACAAAGTTATGGCACTTTGAACTTTGGGAATTCTGATAATTCTGATGATCCTTAACTCAGTGCCATTTTAAGTTTTAATTTCCTTTAAAAACCAATTTCTCTGCAATAATAGGACCGATTGAGATCAAATTTTCACCGTAGGGGTGACTCGGTCTGTGGAATATTTTAATGGTAATTATGACGTCACAGGTCACGTGGTTCGGCCGCCATATTGTTTTTCGTGAAAACACGAAAACCCCTTTTTCTCTGCAACGGCTGAACCGATCGAGGCCAGACTTTGCAGGCAGAATCGCATACCCATGACGAACAAAAAAAGTCAGCTAGCATGACGTCATGTGTCACATGGTTTCAGAGTTATGACGTTTTTAAGCATGAAACTTTAAAACCGAGCTCCTCCCTCATTTTTGATCCAATCGAGGGGAAACTTCACAGATCTGTTCAGCATGTCAGTCTAATGAAAAGTATTTTTGGAATTTGCGATAGGTCACGTGGTTTGGCAGATATCGTTAATTAGACGAAAATATTTTTTTAAAATGGATGTCTCTTGTTTATTCTAGAGTTCTCCTCAAGCCGCACTGCGCACCCTCAGCCTCGTCGCGTGAACATCAACAGCGCGACACAGCGTGCACTTTCCGGAGGAGTGGAGCCAAGCCGAGCAACATATATATACACATCGATCATTGATCGTGAACCGGAAAATATAATAAATTACTGATATTTAGCGACTCGAAAGGTTCTTTATCAACAACTTATTTTCTCGTGCTTCTGCTGACCTGTCTGCAAGGTGTATAAATCGAAGTCCCGAGTGCGAATCACAGGTGAGCCCGTCCTGAGGTAATTAGCGATTGGGAACGATTCAGAATCTGTGAGTGAATAGCCCTTGGTAATTTCCCCAACAGTTTTCCGGACGACAGACTGCCGGTAGGGGACATGTATTGCGGTGCAATACTCAGAATGCTTGTTTTCTATTGTTCGACATTTTCTTCAAGCTATGGAATGTCCCTTCTTTTCTATACTTTACCACATGGCACATACCATCTAAAGGGGCCTTTTCTATGCACCTGGCATTTTCCCCAAGATACATTTTAAATACGAACAAAATGCATTTGTTCATCATATTGTTGCTGATCCCGGGTCTGTCGACGTACTAAGGGGGGGTTTATGACCCCGTTTCTCCTCAGACTCCGAGTCTACTGGGCCGTCGGCGGCGACGAAGTTTGTGCCGGGCGGGTTGTGAAGCAAATTCAATCGCCAGTCTCCCAGCCATGCGCCGGAGGGTTGCTGGTCACTAAACCCAAATACCTTCGAGATACGCGGCCAGAAAGACCGGGTATTGAAACCCCGCATACCCACATCTAATGGTGTGCCGAGCAGATCGCACGGTGTGGGTCGCGTTACCTTACATGATTTATGGGCCTGATTAAAGTCAAATTCGGTTCGGACTATGCTAGGTTTCCACTCCGTCCCTCCGTCTGTCAGTCTGTCACACAAAGAACAACTTTCCGGACTTTTTTTCTAAACTCTTAATGCTAATGATTTCAAACTTGGTACATGGTTTCCTCATGATAAGTTACAGATCAAGTTCGAACCTCACGACGTTTCGATCATTTTTGACAAAGTTATGGCACTTTGAACTTTGGTAATTTCCCCAACAGTTTTCCGGACGGCAGACTGCCGGAAGGGGACATGTATTGCAGCGCAATACTCAGAATGCTTGTTAGTCCCCTACCGGTGTACACCGGAGGGGACTATAGGTTTGCACGCCGTCCCTCCGTCCGTCAGTCTGTCAGTCCGTCAGTCCATCAGTCCGTCAGTCCGTCATGCAAAGAACAGTTTTACGGACTTTTTTTCTAAACGCTTAATGCTAATGATTTCAAACTTGGCACATCGTTTCCTCATGATAAGTTTCAGATCAAGTTCGAACTTCACGACGTTTCGATCATTTTTGACAAAGTTATGGAACTTTGAACTTTGGGAATTCTGATAATTCTGATGATCCTTAACTCAGTGCCATTTAAAGTTTTAATTACCTTTAAAAAAGATTTTCTCTGCAATAATAGGACCGATTGAGATCAAATTTTCACCATAGCAGGGACTCGGTCTGTAGAATATTTTAATGGTAATTATGCCGTCACAGGTCACGTGATTCGGGCGCCATATTGTTTTTCGTGAAAACACGAAAACCCCTTTTTCTCTGCAACGGCTGAACAGATCGAGGCCAAACTTTGCAGGCAGAATCGCATACCTATGACGAACAAATAAGTCAGCGAGCATGACGTCATGCGTCACATGGTTTCAGAGTTATGACGTTTTTAAGCATGAACCTTTAAAACCGAGCCCCTCCCTCATTTTTGATCCAATCGAGGGGAAACTTCACAGATCTGTTCCGCATGTCAGTCTACTAAAATGTCCTTTTGGAATTTGCGATAGCTCACGTGGTTTGGCAGATATCGTTAATGAAACGAAAATATTTTTAAAATGGATATCTTGAATCGCTTTATTGATCGACGTGAAACTTCATACTTTTGTAGAATTCATGAAGAGTAACAAGTATGCAAAATTTCAAGATGATTGTATGTACGGTCTGGAAGCTAGAAGTTGTTATTGCGTGAAGAAGAAGAGGGGTTCTATTGTGCGGATTTAATTATTTATCACATGTACAGACTGAAAGCATCGTTGGACACGACCTGTCGCGGTCATTTCAACCTCAAATAAAATTCTAATTTAAGATTTGTTAATAGCTGAGGTATATTAACAAACAAATAAAACAGATTTGGTCAAATTCTGACTTTTTAAACTCGATCACATTTGACAGAGTTGTGACAAGCTGAGGAAGAAGAAACCTCGCATTGGCTTCTCCAATGTGCCATAAAAAAATGGATATCTCTTGAATCGCTAGTACCTCAGACCGTGAGTTGGTAATAATTTATATATTCCACACAGTGCAATAGGTGCAGGCCGCTCCACGGAGTGACCTTGCGGGCTTATCAACGACGCGAGGCGTGACACACACGTGTCTCAGCATACCTCAGATCAAGTTTGAAAACCAGCATCAACCGTGCATAAATTTGCATATTCGATCATTTTTGACAAAGTTATGGCACTTTGAACTTTGGTAGGTGACATGTATTGCAGCGCAATACTCAGAATGCTTGTTCTTCACGCGTTTGTTGCTCACTCACTGTATGACAGTGCTACTCACAGTTGTACGAGGCTCACTGCCACTGATAACCATTTGAGGCCTAACACTGTTTGGTGTAACGGTTGATGACGGAGTGATTTTTTTTCGCTTAGCTTTATTGTTGGTGCAGAATTTTTCTTTAGCTTACATTTGTGTTTGAGAAATATGTCATTAAATTGGGTTGCTGGGCAAAACAAGCTTCACTGATGTGTTCATTCCAAAGTATGAAGTGTTACATAGGCCTTTTTTGAGTCTGTGTAGGTTCCTCTGACTTGCCAAACCCATTGAGCTGCTAAAAGTTGGTCTCGTGGAAATTGAAAAGACTTGCATAGTCGACGGTTGTATTTTAACAGTCCACGGAAATACATAGTGTGGGCATGATGAACTTTAAGGCCCTTAATGGTGTTAAGCTCAAGTTAAACTTACAAGTTGAACCAGATATGTTGACAAGGCGACCACTCCATCCCCCATTTACATCACGTGGGCAGAGGTCAGGCAACCTAACCTTTTGGTTCGCTGCTTGCAACACGTTCATTTAAAACATTTCACCAAAAAATGTCTGACTGGCTGGAAAAACTGCCTGAAAAAACGGACATCGTATTACAAATCTTTTGAAATGCCAAAAGCAATATTAAATCATACTAAAAAGCGCAATTTGGTCTGAGGATTTTTGACCACTATGCATTCGGTCGCTACTTATCCAATCTCAACCAAACTTGACGGGAGGACAAAATGAAGCGAATTCATCTCCCCTCTCCCCAAAGGGGTTTTACCTGCCAATGGGGTTGCGTGTTGAGGTGTATATCCGTGTTAAGATAGCTTTATCGTGGCGTTTTTCCAAGGCCGCTTCTAATAACAAACACCGCCAGAATTGGTTGTTGTTGTTTTACTGCTTAGGACGTGACGTCATCTAACGCGGTCCCAGCATGCTCCGTTGTGCCTTGGTTGCTCGCATGTTCTTCCTCTTCGTCCACTGATTTCCATGGACTCAGTGTGTTTGGTGCGAGCTTCCAATGAACTCGAGCTGTTCACGGAAACGGCGTGTTGTGTGTGTGATCCGATGGATTGAGAACACGATAAAGTCTATCTCAGCTAACTGGCGTGCTAATGATAATTAAAAGCATAATATTAATGTTATTACAAAACAATGTTATTACGAATAATATCCCACCTCCACAAGCGGATTTTCCTCCTTGAACAAACGCCGTGTTAACATGAATAAATAGCTCATCGTGCCATTTTCGTGGGAGGTCTTCTTTGGTGTTTGGTCTTCTTTGGTGTTTGGTCTTCTTTGGTGTTAACATGAATAAATAGCTCATCGTGCCATTTTCGTGGGAGGTCTTCTTTGGTGTTTGGTCTTCTTTGGTGTTTGGTCTTCTTTGGTGTTAACATGAATAAATAGCTCATCGTGCCATTTTCGTGGGAGGTCTTCTTTGGTGTTTGGTCTTCTTTGGTGTTTGGTCTTCTTTGGTGTTAACATGAATAAATAGCTCATCGTGCCATTTTCGTGGGAGCACCCTGACCAGAAGTAAAAATATTATAAACCACAAACACGTATGATTACTGTTTGAAACAGTCGCTACTGCTGTTTAACACTAAACTGAAAGAAATTTGGACGAATCCGGTCATCAGTCTATGCTTATGTCGAAGAACGCACCTGATCGAAGATCTACTGCAGATTCACAAGGTTAATAACATCATCATCATTATCCATCATCGAAGAATCACAAGGGTTAATAACATGACCCTTCCTGCCGCTCCTGCGGAATTCTTCCAAGGCGTTTTTCATGGCGTTTTTCCAAAGCCACTTCTCATTGCAAAAGTAATAGCAGCACTTATGATAATATCAGAATATTAATGATATTACGAAACAATATTCCCACTCCCCAAAGGGTTTTGTGACTTGCGCTATTGCCCCTCTTCCCGCCCCCTAACTCAAAACACTCTTACGGACGTAAATTTTATTATCGCGAATTTAGAAGGGTGAGGCACGGTCTGATCTTTTCAATGACCTGATCTAACATCAGTAAAAGTAATAATAATTGGCAATAATAATAATAAGGATAATAACATGACCCCCTGCTGCTCCTGTAGTGAGCGGATGTACTCGTTCAAACAAACACTTCAACTTGATGGAAAATATTCAGGGAAAATAATACAAAATAATGTTAACTTTTGTATATTGACTATTGTGATTCGTATGCAATCCCCATCACCTTTATGCATCGTTTAGGCACACCTGCCTGAATACCTTCACCCACATCCTCCATATGTACCTGCTGAAAATATGGACCCTTATTGGAAAGAAATACTTTATATTTGGCCTAAGCCTTAATATTTGTAATAACTTGAAACTCCATAGCATAATTGTTAGAATATACCCTGAGTCTCAGAGGTCATCAGTTTGATTCCGACCCTGGACGAGCCATACCAAAGATGAAATATGGTACGTGCTATTTCCTGCTTGGTGCTCAGCATTTGAAGGATAGAGTACAGACAAACCTCATGGGTTCCATGGAGAGGAGGATATTCCACCTTGATTGCCCTGCTAAGTATGGAGAGTAAGATTGACATCATAAAGATGCCGTCGTAGGTACGCAGAATACTCTGGGAAGTGGTCACTTCCCTCAAGCTCTGTGTGTGTGTGTGTGTGTGTGTGTGTGTGTGTGTGTGTGTGTGTGTGTGTGTGTGTGTGTGTGTGTGTGTGTGTGTGTTAGAGCCCCTGCATGAGCCTTCAACCCTGTAGAAAAAAGTTGTTTATTTTTTGGAAACGAAGCTCTTTTTCACCTTGACTCGTTCCCATTGTGGAACAGCTCAAGCGGTTTCTCCACCATGTCCAGTCTTCTACAAGCAAACCCCCTCCTTCAATCAGGCCTGTGAAGTGCACTTCGCATGACACTCTTCCTTGGTCTCCTTGAGTTAGACAATTGTGGACGGTCCACGAGAAAATGGTGGACGAGCAAAGCCGCTGCGTTAGCGCTCATTTCAGGGTGAACACTTACTGAAGTTTATGGCAGAAGAGGCAAACTGAACTAGCATCAAGTTCAATGAACGAAAAGGTCTTCGGTCAATTTTGGGGCAGCTGTGTTCAAAGGATGTGGATGCTTTTGTGAAACAGCAATAGGATAATACAAGAAAATTCAAGTTTGCACAAGAAAATGACGGATCACAACAGGAAAACCAGTGCAGCACCGACAAATACCTCCATATACTTGGTGCCATCCTGCAATAGCTGCGACAAATTTGTTCAACTCGGCCTGGGTATGCAATGAGATGAGAGAGCAGTTTCCACCCTTGATTGCACATGAAGAAACAACAGGTTTGTTGCTCCTTTCATTTTCTCCCATTTGAACATGCACAATCGACATTCCTTCCGTTCTAATCAATATCTATATGTTTTATCTCCTTTCTGACTTGGATGTTTGTTTTAATTGACCAGAATGCTTTTGTAAGGCTTTATAAACCCTAACTCCACATGTTCCTTCCATATAGACAATATCGAGGTTGTAACACAGGAGGGAGTGGAAAATGACACGGCCGTACACTTCTCGGCCACTTTCTTCTTAGCCGCACCTTCATCAACTCCATCCATTAAAATTAGATACTGAGGTGAGTTTTTGAAACATTTTTTATTAATGAGCTAGAACAATGCGACTGTTGCCAATATGCTTCCGCGTAGTCCCACAACGGGTAGATGCCATCGTTCACTGTCATAAAAATAAACAAGTTTGATTTAAATCCCTTCAGCTTCAGTCACCAAGTATCACATTTTCACCAGCCATGACAGGTTTCACATCGATCGATGAAGCGGTTTCAGAGAAGGGATTTTTTTAAATATCGGCTTTCAAGCTAATATGGCTGCCACCCCACGTGACATATGACCTTTAAAATGTACACTCTGCATATGTATGGATAGGGGATCATGTTTGTGAAGTTTCGTGTTGATCGGATAAGGTTCATTTTTCTATCCAAGATAGCTGCCAAACCACGTGACCTATGATGTCATAATTTTCAAATTATATGCAACAATGGTGTTAGTTGATATTTGTAAAATTTCGCGTCGATAGGGTAACCAGGTTTCAGAGATATAATTATTTAATATTTATTTCAATCCAATATGGCTGCCACACCATGTGACCAATGATGTTTTTCTGATCATCTTTTAATTGCCAATTGCCATGCCTTGTCAATGACACACGTAAAGTTTTAAGATGTTTTTTTAAAGGTTTTAGGTTAAATCCAACATGGCTGCCAAACCATGTGTCCTATGATGTCATAAATTAAATACTTCAATCCAAATGGGTGATAGATCATGTGCATGCAATTTCAGATTTTTAGGATAAGGAATTTAATTAAAACATTTTTGGCTGGTATACCACTTTACCTATGATGTCATAATTATCATGCTTTTGATACCACCCCAATGGAAGCAATGCGAAACAATGCGAATCAAAGTTTCAAATTTTTCCATTCAGCGGTTTCCGATAAATAATTTTTTAATTACTTGCGTTTATTCCAAGATGGCTGCCATACCATGTGACCTATGACATCACAATTATGATAAAAACATTCTGCATGGGTGTCACTCCTACCCTGAATGTTTTGTCTCAATTGGGCATGTGGTTGCTGAGAAAAACAAGGTGTAGCCCATGCGGAAGGACGGACGGATGGACGGACAACCCGAAAACATAATGCCTCCGGCCACCGTCGGGGGCGTAGGCATAAAAAGTGATGGATTTTCCGTACTCCCTTCACGTTTCCTATTATTGTACACCGCTCCTTTCCGATGCCATCTCCAGGCATTGCAAATCGTCATTGCTGGGCACCGAAGGGGGCTCAGCAGTGACGCACGCTGAAAGAGAGTACTCAGTTTTCACTCTGGTTGTTGTACACCGCTCCTTTCCTATGCCATCTCCAGGCATTGCAAATCGTCATTGCTGGGCACCGAAGGGGGCTCGGCAGTGACGCACGCTGAAAGGGAGTACTCAGTTTTCACTCTGGTTGTTTGTTTTCTTGCTTTCTTTCTTGTTTGTTGTACACCGCTCCTTTCCTATGCCATCTCCAGGCATTGCAAATCGTCATTGCCGGGCACCAAAGGGGGCTCGGCAGTGACGCACGCTGAAAGAGAGTACTCAGTTTTCACTCTGGTTTCTTTCTTTCTTGTTGTACACCGCTCCTTTCCTATGCCATCTCCAGGCATTGCAAATCGTCATTGCCGGACACCAAAGGGGGCTCGGCAGTGACGCACGCTGAAAGAGAGTACTCAGTTTTCACTCTGGTTTCTTTCTTTATTGTTGTACACCGCTCCTTTCCTATGCCATCTCCAGGCATTGCAAATCGTCATTGCCGGGCACCAGAGGGGGCTCGGCAGTGACGCACGCTGAAAGAGAGTACTCAGTTTTCACTCTGGTTTCTTGTTTGTTTGTTTTCTTGTTTGTTTTCTTGTTTGTTTTCTTTCTTGTTTTCTTTCTTGGTTGTCCGGACGATATCTCAGCCATCCTTTGAGCTAGGAAGCTGAAATTTCGGCACAAGAGTGAGCAAGTCCTTTGTCAAAAACGTTATTTATTTTTTTTGATTAATCAATAAATTGAGGAGTTATTTAATTATTAGCGATTAATTAAGTACTTATTTAATTAATCAAATTTCCTTTCTCTTCTGACCATTAACTCAGGCACCTTTTGAGTTAGGAAGCTGATATTTGGACATGCCAATGACCAGGTGATTTGGCTGCAAAGGATATTTTTGATTTATTAATTAATCAATTAATCGATTAATTATTAAATTATTCGATTAATGACAAAAAAAAATTTTTTTTTTAAGTTACAGATTCTGATGAAATTGTGGTAGTTTATGTGTTCTCTGACCAAATTGATTAATAATTTAATTTTTTTATGATTATTATTTATTTATTTTCATTATTAATCATTTATTTATTTTCTTTCTCATTTGGCCAATATCTCAGGCACCTTTTGAGCTGGGAAGCTAATATTTGGACATGAGTGACCAAGTGATGTGGCTATCAAGGATATTTTTGATTTATTGATCAATCATTTCATCTATTAATTATTTATTGATTAATCGATTAATTATTTATTGAGTAATCAATTAATTATTTAATTTTTTATAAATGACTTATTCAATTAAATTTCTAAAAGATACATCTTCGGATGAAGCACTAGTGGTTTAGTTATGCGATTAGCCAATTGATTATGAAAATATTTTGTGATAATCTTTTATTGATTTTAATTATACAATTAATCAATCAATTAGTGTACACCTCTCCCTCCCAATGCAGCCTCAATGAGCTGCACTGCGGTATTGCCGGGCGCCAGAGGCGCCCCGGCAATGCCGCGCTGCAGCATATTTAATTATTTGGCATGGGGCGGTGTACTTTGAATGTATGTGTACTTGTTTGTTTTCTTTCTTGTTGTACACCGCTCCTTTCCTATGCCATCTCCAGGCATTGCAAATCGTCATTGCCGGGCACCAAAGGGGGCTCGGCAGTGACGCACGCTGAAAGAGAGTACTCAGTTTTCACTCTGGTTGTTTGTTGTACACCGCTCCTTTCCTATGCCACCTCCAGGCATTGCAAATCGTCATTGCCGGGCACCGAAGGGGGCTCGGCAGTGACGCACGCTGAAAGAGAGTACTCAGTTTTCACTCTGGTTTCTTGTTTGTTTTCTTGTTTTCTTGGTTGTCCGGACGATATCTCAGCCATCCTTTGAGCTAGGAAGCTGAAATTTCGGCACAGTAGTGAGCAAGTCCTTTGTCAAATACGGTATTTTTTGTTTTTTGAATAATCAATTAATTGAGGAGTTATTTAATTATTAGCGTTTAATTAAGTACTTATTTAATTAATTAAATTTCATTTATCTTCTGACCATTATTAACTCAGGCACCTTTTGAGTTAGGAAGCTGATATTTGGACATGCCAATGACCAGGTGATTTGGCTGCAAAGGATATTTTTGATTTATTAATTAATCAATTAATCGATTAATTATTTAATTATTCGATTAATGACAAAAAAATTTTTTTTTTTTAAGTTACAGATTCTGATGAAATAGTGGTAGTTTATGTGTTCTCTGACCAAATTGATTAATAATTTAATTTTTTTATGATTATTATTTATTTATTTTCATTATTAATCATTTATTTATTTTCTTTCTCATTTGGCCAATATCTCAGGCACCTTTTGAGCTGGGAAGCTAATATTTGGACATGAGTGACCAAGTGATGTGGCTATCAAGGATATTTTTGATTTATTGATTAATCATTTCATCTATTAAGTATTTATTGATTAATCGATTAATTATTTATTGAGTAATCAATTAATTATTTAATTTTTTATAAATGACTTATTTAATTAAATTTCTAAAAGATACATCTTCGGATGAAGCACTACTGGTTTAGTTATGCGATTAGCCAATTGATTATGAAAATATTTTGTGATAATCTTTTATTGATTTTAATTATACAATTAATCAATCAATTAGTGTACACCTCTCCCTCCCAATGCAGCCTCAATGAGCTGCACTGCGGTATTGCCGGGCGCCGGAGGCGCCCCGGCAATGCCGCGCTGCAGCATATTTAATTATTTGGCATGGGGCGGTGTACTTTGAATGTATGTGTACTTGTTTGTTTTCTTTCTTGGTTGTCCGGGCGATATCTCAGCCATCCTTTGAGCTAGGAAGCTGAAATTTCGGCACAGTAGTGAGCAAGTCCTTTGTCAAATACGGTATTTTTTGTTTTTTGAATAATCAATTAATTGAGGAGTTATTTAATTATTAGCGTTTAATTAAGTACTTATTTAATTAATTAAATTTCATTTATCTTCTGACCATTATTAACTCAGGCACCTTTTGAGTTAGGAAGCTGATATTTGGACATGCCAATGACCAGGTGATTTGGCTGCAAAGGATATTTTTGATTTATTAATTAATCAATTAATCGATTAATTATTTAATTATTCGATTAATGACAAAAAAATTTTTTTTTTTTAAGTTACAGATTCTGATGAAATAGTGGTAGTTTATGTGTTCTCTGACCAAATTGATTAATAATTTAATTTTTTTATGATTATTGTACACCGCTCCTTTCCTATGCCACCTCCAGGCATTGCAAATCGTCATTGCCGGGCACCGAAGGGGGCTCGGCAGTGACGCACGCTGAAAGAGAGTACTCAGTTTTCACTCTGGTTTCTTGTTGTACACCGCTCCTTTCCTATGCCATCTCCAGGCATTGCAAATCGTCATTGCCGGGCACCAAAGGGGGCTCGGCAGTGACGCACGCTGAAAGAGAGTACTCAGTTTTCACTCTGGTTTCTTTCTTGTTTGTTTGTTTTCTTGTTTGTTTTCTTTCTTGTTTGCTTTCTTGGTTGTCCGGACGATATCTCAGCCATCCTTTGAGCTAGGAAGCTGAAATTTCGGCACAGTAGTGAGCAAGTCCTTTGTCAAATACGGTATTTTTTGTTTTTTGAATAATCAATTAATTGAGGAGTTATTTAATTATTAGCGTTTAATTAAGTACTTATTTAATTAATTAAATTTCATTTATCTTCTGACCATTATTAACTCAGGCACCTTTTGAGTTAGGAAGCTGATATTTGGACATGCCAATGACCAGGTGATTTGGCTGCAAAGGATATTTTTGATTTATTAATTAATCAATTAATCGATTAATTATTTAATTATTCGATTAATGACAAAAAAAATTTTTTTTTTTAAGTTACAGATTCTGATGAAATAGTGGTAGTTTATGTGTTCTCTGACCAAATTGATTAATAATTTAATTTTTTTATGATTATTATTTATTTATTTTCATTATTAATCATTTATTTATTTTCTTTCTCATTTGGCCAATATCTCAGGCACCTTTTGAGCTGGGAAGCTAATATTTGGACATGAGTGACCAAGTGATGTGGCTATCAAGGATATTTTTGATTTATTGATTAATCATTTCATCTATTAAGTATTTATTGATTAATCGATTAATTATTTATTGAGTAATCAATTAATTATTTAATTTTTTATAAATGACTTATTTAATTAAATTTCTAAAAGATACATCTTCGGATGAAGCACTACTGGTTTAGTTATGCGATTAGCCAATTGATTATGAAAATATTTTGTGATAATCTTTTATTGATTTTAATTATACAATTAATCAATCAATTAGTGTACACCTCTCCCTCCCAATGCAGCCTCAATGAGCTGCACTGCGGTATTGCCGGGCGCCGGAGGCGCCCCGGCAATGCCGCGCTGCAGCATATTTAATTATTTGGCATGGGGCGGTGTACTTTGAATGTATGTGTACTTGTTTGTTTTCTTGTTTGTTTTCTTGCTTGTTTGTTTGTTTTCTTGGTTGTCCGGACGATATCTCAGCCATCCTTTGAGCTAGGAAGCTGAAATTTCGGCACAGTAGTGAGCAAGTCCTTTGTCAAATACGGTATTTTTTGTTTTTTGAATAATCAATTAATTGAGGAGTTATTTAATTATTAGCGTTTAATTAAGTACTTATTTAATTAATTAAATTTCATTTATCTTCTGACCATTATTAACTCAGGCACCTTTTGAGTTAGGAAGCTGATATTTGGACATGCCAATGACCAGGTGATTTGGCTGCAAAGGATATTTTTGATTTATTAATTAATCAATTAATCGATTAATTATTTAATTATTCGATTAATGACAAAAATTTTTTTTTTTTTAAGTTACAGATTCTGATGAAATAGTGGTAGTTTATGTGTTCTCTGACCAAATTGATTAATAATTTAATTTTTTTATGATTATTATTTATTTATTTTCATTATTAATCATTTATTTATTTTCTTTCTCATTTGGCCAATATCTCAGGCACCTTTTGAGCTGGGAAGCTAATATTTGGACATGAGTGACCAAGTGATGTGGCTATCAAGGATATTTTTGATTTATTGATTAATCATTTCATCTATTAAGTATTTATTGATTAATCGATTAATTATTTATTGAGTAATCAATTAATTATTTAATTTTTTATAAATGACTTATTTAATTAAATTTCTAAAAGATACATCTTCGGATGAAGCACTACTGGTTTAGTTATGCGATTAGCCAATTGATTATGAAAATATTTTGTGATAATCTTTTATTGATTTTAATTATACAATTAATCAATCAATTAGTGTACACCTCTCCCTCCCAATGCAGCCTCAATGAGCTGCACTGCGGTATTGCCGGGCGCCGGAGGCGCCCCGGCAATGCCGCGCTGCAGCATATTTAATTATTTGGCATGGGGCGGTGTACTTTGAATGTATGTGTACTTGTTATTTATTTATTTTCATTATTAATCATTTATTTATTTTCTTTCTCATTTGGCCAATATCTCAGGCACCTTTTGAGCTGGGAAGCTAATATTTGGACATGAGTGACCAAGTGATGTGGCTATCAAGGATATTTTTGATTTATTGATTAATCATTTCATCTATTAAGTATTTATTGATTAATCGATTAATTATTTATTGAGTAATCAATTAATTATTTAATTTTTTATAAATGACTTATTTAATTAAATTTCTAAAAGATACATCTTCGGATGAAGCACTACTGGTTTAGTTATGCGATTAGCCAATTGATTATGAAAATATTTTGTGATAATCTTTTATTGATTTTAATTATACAATTAATCAATCAATTAGTGTACACCTCTCCCTCCCAATGCAGCCTTAATGAGCTGCACTGCGGTATTGCCGGGCGCCGGAGGCGCCCCGGCAATGCCGCGCTGCAGCATATTTAATTATTTGGCATGGGGCGGTGTACTTTGAATGTATGTGTACTTGTTGTACACCGCTCCTTTCCTATGCCATCTCCAGGCATTGCAAATCGTCATTGCCGGGCACCAAAGGGGGCTCGGCAGTGACGCACGCTGAAAGAGAGTACTCAGTTTTCACTCTGGTTTCTTTCTTGTTGTACACCGCTCCTTTCCTATGCCATCTCCAGGCATTGCAAATCGTCATTGCCGGGCACCAAAGGGGGCTCGGCAGTGACGCACGCTGAAAGAGAGTACTCAGTTTTCACTCTGGTTTCTTTCTTGTTGTACACCGCTCCTTTCCTATGCCATCTCCAGGCATTGCAAATCGTCATTGCCGGGCACCAAAGGGGGCTCGGCAGTGACGCACGCTGAAAGAGAGTACTCAGTTTTCACTCTGGTTTCTTTCTTGTTTGTTTTCTTGTTTGTTTTCTTTCTTGTTTGCTTTCTTGGTTGTCCGGACGATATCTCAGCCATCCTTTGAGCTAGGAAGCTGAAATTTCGGCACAGTAGTGAGCAAGTCCTTTGTCAAATACGGTATTTTTTGTTTTTTGAATAATCAATTAATTGAGGAGTTATTTAATTATTAGCGTTTAATTAAGTACTTATTTAATTAATAAAATTTCATTTATCTTCTGACCATTATTAACTCAGGCACCTTTTGAGTTAGGAAGCTGATATTTGGACATGCCAATGACCAGGTGATTTGGCTGCAAAGGATATTTTTGATTTATTAATTAATCAATTAATCGATTAATTATTTAATTATTCGATTAATGACAAAAAATTTTTTTTTTTTTAAGTTACAGATTCTGATGAAATAGTGGTAGTTTATGTGTTCTCTGACCAAATTGATTAATAATTTAATTTTTTTATGATTATTATTTATTTATTTTCATTATTAATCATTTATTTATTTTCTTTCTCATTTGGCCAATATCTCAGGCACCTTTTGAGCTGGGAAGCTAATATTTGGACATGAGTGACCAAGTGATGTGGCTATCAAGGATATTTTTGATTTATTGATTAATCATTTCATCTATTAAGTATTTATTGATTAATCGATTAATTATTTATTGAGTAATCAATTAATTATTTAATTTTTTATAAATGACTTATTTAATTAAATTTCTAAAAGATACATCTTCGGATGAAGCACTACTGGTTTAGTTATGCGATTAGCCAATTGATTATGAAAATATTTTGTGATAATCTTTTATTGATTTTAATTATACAATTAATCAATCAATTAGTGTACACCTCTCCCTCCCAATGCAGCCTCAATGAGCTGCACTGCGGTATTGCCGGGCGCCGGAGGCGCCCCGGCAATGCCGCGCTGCAGCATATTTAATTATTTGGCATGGGGCGGTGTACTTTGAATGTATGTGTACTTGTTTGTTTTCTTGTTTGTTTTCTTGCTTGTTTGTTTTCTTGGTTGTCCGGACGATATCTCAGCCATCCTTTGAGCTAGGAAGCTGAAATTTCGGCACAGTAGTGAGCAAGTCCTTTGTCAAATACGGTATTTTTTGTTTTTTGAATAATCAATTAATTGAGGAGTTATTTAATTATTAGCGTTTAATTAAGTACTTATTTAATTAATTAAATTTCATTTCTCTTCTGACCATTATTAACTCAGGCACCTTTTGAGTTAGGAAGCTGATATTTGGACATGCCAATGACCAGGTGATTTGGCTGCAAAGGATATTTTTGATTTATTAATTAATCAATTAATCGATTAATTATTTAATTATTCGATTAATGACAAAAAATTTTTTTTTTTTAAAGTTACAGATTCTGATGAAATAGTGGTAGTTTATGTGTTCTCTGACCAAATTGATTAATAATTTAATTTTTTTATGATTATTATTTATTTATTTTCATTATTAATCATTTATTTATTTTCTTTCTCATTTGGCCAATATCTCAGGCACCTTTTGAGCTGGGAAGCTAATATTTGGACATGAGTGACCAAGTGATGTGGCTATCAAGGATATTTTTGATTTATTGATTAATCATTTCATCTATTAAGTATTTATTGATTAATCGATTAATTATTTATTGAGTAATCAATTAATTATTTAATTTTTTATAAATGACTTATTTAATTAAATTTCTAAAAGATACATCTTCGGATGAAGCACTAGTGGTTTAGTTATGCGATTAGCCAATTGATTATGAAAATATTTTGTGATAATCTTTTATTGATTTTAATTATACAATTAATCAATCAATTAGTGTACACCTTTCACTCCCAATGCAGCCTCAATGAGCTGCACTGCGGTATTGCCGGGCGCCGGAGGCGCCCCGGCAATGCCGCGCTGCAGCATATTCAATTATTTGGCATGGGGCGGTGTACTTTGAATGTATTTGTACTTGTTTGTTTGTTTTCTTGGTTGTCCGGACGATATCTCAGCCATCCTTTGAGCTAGGAAGCTTAAATTTCGGCACAGTAGTGAGCAAGTCCTTTGTCAAATACGGTATTTTTTGTTTTTTGAATAATCAATTAATTGAGGAGTTATTTAATTATTAGCGTTTAATTAAGTACTTATTTAATTAATTAAATTTCATTTCTCTTCTGACCATTATTAACTCAGGCACCTTTTGAGTTAGGAAGCTGATATTTGGACATGCCAATGACCAGGTGATTTGGCTGCAAAGGATATTTTTGATTTATTAATTAATCAATTAATCGATTAATTATTTAATTATTCGATTAATGACAAAAAAAATTTTTTTTTTTAAAGTTACAGATTCTGATGAAATAGTGGTAGTTTATGTGTTCTCTGACCAAATTGATTAATAATTTAATTTTTTTATGATTATTATTTATTTATTTTCATTATTTTCTTTCTTGTTTGTTTGTCCGGACGATATCTCAGCCATCCTTTGAGCTAGGAAGCTGAAATTTCGGCACAATCGTGAGCAAGTCCTTTGTCAAAAACAGTATTTTTTTTTTTTGATTAATCAATAAATTGAGGAGTTATTTAATTATTAGCGATTAATTTAGTACTTATTTAATTAATTAAATTTCCTTTCTCTTCTGACCATTAACTCAGGCACCTTTTGAGTTAGGAAGCTGACATTTGGACATGCCAATTACCAGGTGATTTGGCTGCAAAGGATATTTTTGATTTATTAATTAATCAATTAATCGATTAATTATTTAATTATTCGATTAATGACAAAAAAAATTTTTTTTTTAAAGTTAAAGATTCTGATGAAATAGTGGTAGTTTATGTGTTCTCTGACCAAATTGATTAATAATTTAATTTTTTTATGATTATTATTTATTTATTTTCATTATTAATCATTTATTTATTTTCTTTCTCATTTGGCCAATATCTCAGGCACCTTTTGAGCTGGGAAGCTAATATTTGGACATGAGTGACAAAGTGATGTGGCTATCAAGGATATTTTTGATTTATTGATTAATCATTTCATCTATTAATTATTTATTGATTAATCGATTAATTATTTATTGAGTAATCAATTAATTATTTAATTTTTTATAAATGACTTATTTAATTAAATTTCTAAAAGATACATCTTCGGATGAAGCACTAGTGCTTTAGGTATGCTATTAGCCAATTGATTATGAAAATATTTTGTGATAATCTTTTATTGATTTTAATTATACAATTAATCAATCAATTAGTGTACACCTCTCCCTCCCAATGCAGCCTCAATGAGCTGCACTGCGGTATTGCCGGGCGCCAGAGGCGCCCCGGCAATGCCGCGCTGCAGCATATTTAATTATTTGGCATGGGGCGGTGTACTTTGAATGTATGTGTACTTGTTTTCTTTCTTGTTTGTTTTCTTTCTTGTTTGTCCGGGCGATATCTCAGCCATCCTTTGAGCTAGGAAGCTGAAATTTCGGCACAATAGTGAGCAAGTCCTTTGTCAAAAACGGTATTTTTTTTGTTTGATTAATCAATAAATTGAGGTATTATTTAATTATTAGCGATTAATTAAGTACTGATTTAATTAATCAAATTTCCTTTCTCTTCTGACCATTAACTCAGGCACCTTTTGAGTTAGGAAGCTGATATTTGGACATGCCAATGACCAGGTGATTTGGCTGCAAAGATATTTTTGATTTATTAATTAATCAATTAATCGATTAATTATTTAATTATTTGATTAATGACAAAAATTTTTTTTTTTTTAAAGTTACAGATTCTGATGAAATAGTGGTAGTTTATGTGTTCTCTGACCAAATTGATTAATAATTTAATTTTTTATGATTATTATTTATTTATTTTAATTATTAATCATTTATTTATTTTCTTTCTCATTTGGCCAATATCTCAGGCACCTTTTGAGCTGGGAAGCTAATATTTGGACATGAGTGACCAAGTGATGTGGCTATCAAGGATATTTTTGATTTATTGATTAATCATTTAATCGATTAATTATTTATTGATTAATCGATTCATTATTTATTTATTAATCAATTAATTATTTAATTTTTTATTAATGACTTATTTAATTAAATTTCTAAAAGATACATCTTCGGATGAAGCACTAGTGGTTTAGTTATGCTATAAGCCAATTGATTATGAAAATATTTTGTGATAATCCTTTATTGATTTTAATTATACAATTAATCAATCAATTAGCGTACACCTCTCCCTTCCAATGCAGCCTCAATGAGCCGCGCTGTAGGATATTTAATTATTTGGCATGGGGGCGGTGTACTTTGAATGTATCTGTACTTGTTTGTTTTCTTTCTTGTTGTACACCGCTCCTTTCCTATGCCATCTCCAGGCATTGCAAATCGTCATTGCCGGGCACCAAAGGGGGCTCGGCAGTGACGCACGCTGAAAGAGAGTACTCAGTTTTCACTCTGGTTTCTTGTTTGTTGTACACCGCTCCTTTCCTATGCCATCTCCAGGCATTGCAAATCGTCATTGCCGGGCACCAAAGGGGGCTCGGCAGTGACGCACGCTGAAAGAGAGTACTCAGTTTTCACTCTGGTTGTTTGTTGTACACCGCTCCTTTCCTATGCCATCTCCAGGCATTGCAAATCGTCATTGCCGGGCACCAAAGGGGGCTCGGCAGTGACGCACGCTGAAAGAGAGTACTCAGTTTTCACTCTGGTTTCTTGTTTGTTTGTTTTCTTGCTTTCTTTCTTGGTTGTCCGGACGATATCTCAGCCATCCTTTGAGCTAGGAAGCTGAAATTTCGGCACAGTCGTGAGCAAGTCCTTTGTCAAATACGGTATTTTTTGTTTTTTGAATAATCAATTAATTGAGGAGTTATTTAATTATTAGCGTTTAATTAAGTACTTATTTAATTAATTAAATTTCATTTCTCTTCTGACCATTATTAACTCAGGCACCTTTTGAGTTAGGAAGCTGATATTTGGACATGCCAATGACCAGGTGATTTGGCTGCAAAGGATATTTTTGATTTATTAATTAATCAATTAATCGATTAATTATTTAATTATTCGATTAATGACCCAAAAAAATTTTTTTTTTAAGTTACAGATTCTGATGAAATAGTGGTAGTTTATGTGTTCTCTGACCAAATTGATTACCAATTTAATTTTTTTATGATTATTATTTCTTTATTTTCATTATTAATCATTTATTTATTTTCTTTCTCATTTGGCCAATATCTCAGGCACCTTTTGAGCTGGGAAGCTAATATTTGGACATAAGTGACTAAGTGATGTGGCTATCAAGGATATTTTTGATTTATTGATTAATCATTTCATCTATTAATTATTTATTGATTAATCGATTAATTATTTATTGAGTAATCAATTAATTATTTAATTTTTTATAAATGACTTATATAATTAAATTTCTAAAAGATACATCTTCGGATGAAGCACTAGTGGTTTAGTTATGCGATTAGCCAATTGATTATGAAAATATTTTGTGATAATCTTTTATTGATTTTAATTATACAATTAATCAATCAATTAGTGTACACCTCTCCCTCCCAATGCAGCCTTAATGAGCTGCACTGCGGTATTGCCGGGCGCCGGAGGCGCCCCGGCAATGCCGCGCTGCAGCATATTTAATTATTTGGCATGGGGCGGTGTACTTTGAATGTATGTGTACTTGTTTTCTTTCTTGTTTGTTTTCTTTCTTGTTTGTCCGGGCGATATCTCAGCCATCCTTTGAGCTAGGAAGCTGAAATTTCGGCACAATAGTGAGCAAGTCCTTTGTCAAAAACGGTATTTTTTTTGTTTGATTAATCAATAAATTGAGGTATTATTTAATTATTAGCGATTAATTAAGTACTGATTTAATTAATCAAATTTCCTTTCTCTTCTGACCATTAACTCAGGCACCTTTTGAGTTAGGAAGCTGATATTTGGACATGCCAATGACCAGGTGATTTGGCTGCAAAGATATTTTTGATTTATTAATTAATCAATTAATCGATTAATTATTTAATTATTTGATTAATGACAAAAAATTTTTTTTTTTTAAAGTTACAGATTCTTATGAAAAAGTGGTAGTTTATGTGTTCTCTGACCAAATTGATTAATAATTTAATTTTTTATGATTATTATTTATTTATTTTAATTATTAATCATTTATTTATTTTCTTTCTCATTTGGCCAATATCTCAGGCACCTTTTGAGCTGGGAAGCTAATATTTGGACATAAGTGACCAAGTGATGTGGCTATCAAGGATATTTTTGATTTATTGATTAATCATTTAATCGATTAATTATTTATTGATTAATCGATTCATTATTTATTTATTAATCAATTAATTATTTAATTTTTTATTAATGACTTATTTAATTAAATTTCTAAAAGATACATCTTCGGATGAAGCACTAGTGGTTTAGTTATGCTATAAGCCAATTGATTATGAAAATATTTTGTGATAATCCTTTATTGATTTTAATTATACAATTAATCAATCAATTAGCGTACACCTCTCCCTTCCAATGCAGCCTCAATGAGCCGCGCTGTAGGATATTTAATTATTTGGCATGGGGGCGGTGTACTTTGAATGTATCTGTACTTGTTTGTTTTCTTTCTTGTTGTACACCGCTCCTTTCCTATGCCATCTCCAGGCATTGCAAATCGTCATTGCCGGGCACCAAAGGGGGCTCGGCAGTGACGCACGCTGAAAGAGAGTACTCAGTTTTCACTCTGGTTTCTTGTTTGTTGTACACCGCTCCTTTCCTATGCCATCTCCAGGCATTGCAAATCGTCATTGCCGGGCACCAAAGGGGGCTCGGCAGTGACGCACGCTGAAAGAGAGTACTCAGTTTTCACTCTGGTTGTTTGTTGTACACCGCTCCTTTCCTATGCCATCTCCAGGCATTGCAAATCGTCATTGCCGGGCACCAAAGGGGGCTCGGCAGTGACGCACGCTGAAAGAGAGTACTCAGTTTTCACTCTGGTTTCTTGTTTGTTTGTTTTCTTGCTTTCTTTCTTGGTTGTCCGGACGATATCTCAGCCATCCTTTGAGCTAGGAAGCTGAAATTTCGGCACAGTCGTGAGCAAGTCCTTTGTCAAATACGGTATTTTTTGTTTTTTGAATAATCAATTAATTGAGGAGTTATTTAATTATTAGCGTTTAATTAAGTACTTATTTAATTAATTAAATTTCATTTCTCTTCTGACCATTATTAACTCAGGCACCTTTTGAGTTAGGAAGCTGATATTTGGACATGCCAATGACCAGGTGATTTGGCTGCAAAGGATATTTTTGATTTATTAATTAATCAATTAATCGATTAATTATTTAATTATTCGATTAATGACCCAAAAAAATTTTTTTTTTAAGTTACAGATTCTGATGAAATAGTGGTAGTTTATGTGTTCTCTGACCAAATTGATTACCAATTTAATTTTTTTATGATTATTATTTATTTATTTTCATTATTAATCATTTATTTATTTTCTTTCTCATTTGGCCAATATCTCAGGCACCTTTTGAGCTGGGAAGCTAATATTTGGACATAAGTGACTAAGTGATGTGGCTATCAAGGATATTTTTGATTTATTGATTAATCATTTCATCTATTAATTATTTATTGATTAATCGATTAATTATTTATTGAGTAATCAATTAATTATTTAATTTTTTATAAATGACTTATATAATTAAATTTCTAAAAGATACATCTTCGGATGAAGCACTAGTGGTTTAGTTATGCGATTAGCCAATTGATTATGAAAATATTTTGTGATAATCTTTTATTGATTTTAATTATACAATTAATCAATCAATTAGTGTACACCTCTCCCTCCCAATGCAGCCTTAATGAGCTGCACTGCGGTATTGCCGGGCGCCGGAGGCGCCCCGGCAATGCCGCGCTGCAGCATATTTAATTATTTGGCATGGGGCGGTGTACTTTGAATGTATGTGTACTTGTTTGTTTTCTTTCTTGGTTGTCCGGGCGATATCTCAGCCATCCTTTGAGCTAGGAAGCTGAAATTTCGGCACAGTAGTGAGCAAGTCCTTTGTCAAATACGGTATTTTTTGTTTTTTGAATAATCAATTAATTGAGGAGTTATTTAATTATTAGCGTTTAATTAAGTACTTATTTAATTAATTAAATTTCATTTCTCTTCTGACCATTATTAACTCAGGCACCTTTTGAGTTAGGAAGCTGATATTTGGACATGCCAATGACCAGGTGATTTGGCTGCAAAGGATATTTTTGATTTATTAATTAATCAATTAATCGATTAATTATTTAATTATTCGATTAATGACAAAAAATTTTTTTTTTTTAAAGTTACAGATTCTGATGAAATAGTGGTAGTTTATGTGTTCTCTGACCAAATTGATTAATAATTTAATTTTTTTATGATTATTATTTATTTATTTTCATTATTAATCATTTATTTATTTGTTTTCTTTCTTGGTTGTCCGGACGATATCTCAGCCATCCTTTGAGCTAGGAAGCTGAAATTTCGGCACAGTCGTGAGCAAGTCCTTTGTCAAATACGGTATTTTTTGTTTTTTGAATAATCAATTAATTGAGGAGTTATTTAATTATTAGCGTTTAATTAAGTACTTATTTAATTAATTAAATTTCATTTCTCTTCTGACCATTATTAACTCAGGCACCTTTTGAGTTAGGAAGCTGATATTTGGACATGCCAATGACCAGGTGATTTGGCTGCAAAGGATATTTTTGATTTATTAATTAATCAATTAATCGATTAATTATTTAATTATTCGATTAATGACCCAAAAAAATTTTTTTTTTAAGTTACAGATTCTGATGAAATAGTGGTAGTTTATGTGTTCTCTGACCAAATTGATTACCAATTTAATTTTTTTATGATTATTATTTATTTATTTTCATTATTAATCATTTATTTATTTTCTTTCTCATTTGGCCAATATCTCAGGCACCTTTTGAGCTGGGAAGCTAATATTTGGACATAAGTGACCAAGTGATGTGGCTATCAAGGATATTTTTGATTTATTGATTAATCATTTCATCTATTAATTATTTATTGATTAATCGATTAATTATTTATTGAGTAATCAATTAATTATTTAATTTTTTATAAATGACTTATTTAATTAAATTTCTAAAAGATACATCTTCGGATGAAGCACTAGTGGTTTAGTTATGCGATTAGCCAATTGATTATGAAAATATTTTGTGATAATCTTTTATTGATTTTAATTATACAATTAATCAATCAATTAGTGTACACCTCTCCCTCCCAATGCAGCCTTAATGAGCTGCACTGCGGTATTGCCGGGCGCCGGAGGCGCCCCGGCAATGCCGCGCTGCAGCATATTTAATTATTTGGCATGGGGCGGTGTACTTTGAATGTATGTGTACTTGTTGTACACCGCTCCTTTCCTATGCCACCTCCAGGCATTGCAAATCGTCATTGCCGGGCACCGAAGGGGGCTCGGCAGTGACGCACGCTGAAAGAGAGTACTCAGTTTTCACTCTGGTTTCTTGTTTGTTTTCTTGGTTGTCCGGACGATATCTCAGCCATCCTTTGAGCTAGGAAGCTGAAATTTCGGCACAGTAGTGAGCAAGTCCTTTGTCAAATACGGTATTTTTTGTTTTTTGAATAATCAATTAATTGAGGAGTTATTTAATTATTAGCGTTTAATTAAGTACTTATTTAATTAATTAAATTTCATTTATCTTCTGACCATTATTAACTCAGGCACCTTTTGAGTTAGGAAGCTGATATTTGGACATGCCAATGACCAGGTGATTTGGCTGCAAAGGATATTTTTGATTTATTAATTAATCAATTAATCGATTAATTATTTAATTATTCGATTAATGACAAAAAAAATTTTTTTTTTTAAGTTACAGATTCTGATGAAATAGTGGTAGTTTATGTGTTCTCTGACCAAATTGATTAATAATTTAATTTTTTTATGATTATTATTTATTTATTTTCATTATTAATCATTTATTTATTTTCTTTCTCATTTGGCCAATATCTCAGGCACCTTTTGAGCTGGGAAGCTAATATTTGGACATGAGTGACCAAGTGATGTGGCTATCAAGGATATTTTTGATTTATTGATTAATCATTTCATCTATTAAGTATTTATTGATTAATCGATTAATTATTTATTGAGTAATCAATTAATTATTTAATTTTTTATAAATGACTTATTTAATTAAATTTCTAAAAGATACATCTTCGGATGAAGCACTACTGGTTTAGTTATGCGATTAGCCAATTGATTATGAAAATATTTTGTGATAATCTTTTATTGATTTTAATTATACAATTAATCAATCAATTAGTGTACACCTCTCCCTCCCAATGCAGCCTCAATGAGCTGCACTGCGGTATTGCCGGGCGCCCGAGGCGCCCCGGCAATGCCGCGCTGCAGCATATTTAATTATTTGGCATGGGGCGGTGTACTTTGAATGTATGTGTACTTGTTGTACACCGCTCCTTTCCTATGCCACCTCCAGGCATTGCAAATCGTCATTGCCGGGCACCGAAGGGGGCTTGGCAGTGACGCACGCTGAAAGAGAGTACTCAGTTTTCACTCTGGTTTCTTGTTGTACACCGCTCCTTTCCTATGCCATCTCCAGGCATTGCAAATCGTCATTGCCGGGCACCAAAGGGGGCTCGGCAGTGACGCACGCTGAAAGAGAGTACTCAGTTTTCACTCTGGTTTCTTGTTTGTTTGTTTTCTTTCTTTCTTTCTTGGTTGTCCGGACGATATCTCAGCCATCCTTTGAGCTAGGAAGCTGAAATTTCGGCACAGTAGTGAGCAAGTCCTTTGTCAAATACGGTATTTTTTGTTTTTTGAATAATCAATTAATTGAGGAGTTATTTAATTATTAGCGTTTAATTAAGTACTTATTTAATTAATTAAATTTCATTTCTCTTCTGACCATTATTAACTCAGGCACCTTTTGAGTTAGGAAGCTGATATTTGGACATGCCAATGACCAGGTGATTTGGCTGCAAAGGATATTTTTGATTTATTAATTAATCAATTAATCGATTAATTATTTAATTATTCGATTAATGACCCAAAAAATTTGTTTTTTTTAAGTTACAGATTCTGATGAAATAGTGGTAGTTTATGTGTTCTCTGACCAAATTGATTACTAATTTAATTTTTTTATGATTATTATTTATTTATTTTCATTATTAATCATTTATTTATTTTCTTTCTCATTTGGCCAATATCTCAGGCACCTTTTGAGCTGGGAAGCTAATATTTGGACATGAGTGACCAAGTGATGTGGCTATCAAGGATATTTTTGATTTATTGATTAATCATTTCATCTATTAATTATTTATTGATTAATCGATTAATTATTTATTGAGTAATCAATTAATTATTTAATTTTTTATAAATGACTTATTTAATTAAATTTCTAAAAGATACATCTTCGGATGAAGCACTAATGGTTTAGTTATGCGATTAGCCAATTGATTATGAAAATATTTTGTGATAATCTTTTATTGATTTTAATTATACAATTAATCAATCAATTAGTGTACACCTCTCCCTCCCAATGCAGCCTCAATGAGCTGCACTGCGGTATTGCCGGGCGCCGGAGGCGCCCCGGCAATGCCGCGCTGCAGCACATTTAATTATTTGGCATGGGGCGGTGTACTTTGAATGTATGTGTACTTGTTTGTTTTCTTGTTTCCTTGGTTGTCCGGACGATATCTCAGCCATCCTTTGAGCTAGGAAGCTGAAATTTCGGCACAATAGTGAGCAAGTCCTTTGTCAAAAACGGTATTTTTTGTTTTTTGATTAATCAATTAATTGAGGAGTTATTTAATTATTAGCGTTTAATTAAGTACTTATTTAATTAATTAAATTTCATTTCTCTTCTGACCATTATTAACTCAGGCACCTTTTGAGTTAGGAAGCTGATATTTGGACATGCCAATGACCAGGTGATTTGGCTGCAAAGGATATTTTTGATTTATTAATTAATCAATTAATCGATTAATTATTTAATTATTCGATTAATGACAAAAAATTTTTTTTTTAAAAAGTTACAGATTCTGATGAAATAGTGGTAGTTTATGTGTTCTCTGACCAAATTGATTAATAATTTAATTTTTTTATGATTATTATTTATTTATTTTCATTATTAATCATTTATTTATTTTCTTTCTCATTTGGCCAATATCTCAGGCACCTTTTGAGCTGGGAAGCTAATATTTGGACATGAGTGACCAAGTGATGTGGCTATCAAGGATATTTTTGATTTATTGATTAATCATTTCATCTATTAAGTATTTATTGATTAATCGATTAATTATTTATTGAGTAATCAATTAATTATTTAATTTTTTATAAATGACTTATTTAATTAAATTTCTAAAAGATACATCTTCGGATGAAGCACTAGTGGTTTAGTTATGCGATTAGCCAATTGATTATGAAAATATTTTGTGATGATCTTTTATTGATTTTAATTATACAATTAATCAATCAATTAGTGTACACCTCTCCCTCCCAATGCAGCCTCAATGAGCTGCACTGCGGTATTGCCGGGCGCCGGAGGCGCCCCGGCAATGCCGCGCTGTAGGATATTTAATTATTTGGCATGGGGGCGGTGTACTTTGAATGTATGTGTACTTGTCATTTATTTATTTGTTTTCTTTCTTGGTTGTCCGGGCGATATCTCAGCCATCCTTTGAGCTAGGAAGCTGAAATTTCGGCACAATAGCGAGGAGGTCCTTTGTCAAAAACGGTCTTTTTTGTTTTTTGAATAATCAATTAATTGAGGAGTTATTTAATTATTAGCGTTTAATTAAGTACTTATTTAATTAATTAAATTTCATTTCTCTTCTGACCATTAACTCAGGCACCTTTTGAGTTAGGAAGCTGATATTTGGACATGCCAATGACCAGGTGATTTGGCTGCAAAGGATATTTTTGATTTATTAATTAATCAATTAATCGATTAATTATTTAATTATTCGATTAATGACAAAAAATGTTTTTTTTTTTAAGTTACAGATTCTGATGAAATAGTGGTAGTTTATGTGTTCTCTGACCAAATTGATTAATAATTTAATTTTTTTATGATTATTATTTATTTATTTTCATTATTAATCATTTATTTATTTTGTTTCTCATTTGGCCAATATCTCAGGCACCTTTTGAGCTGGGAATTTAATATTTGGACATGAGTGACCAAGTGATGTGGCTATCAAGGATATTTTTGATTTATTGATTAATCATTTCATATATTAAGTATTTATTGATTAATCGATTAATTATTTATTGAGTAATCAATTAATTATTTATAAATGACTTATTTAATTAATTTCTAAAAGATACATCTTCGGATGAAGCACTAGTGGTTTAGTTATGCGATTAGCCAATTGATTATGAAAATATTTTGTGATAATCTTTTATTGATTTTAATTATACAATTAATCAATCAATTAGTGTACACCTCTCCCTCCCAATGCAGCCTCAATGAGCTGCACTGCGGTATTGCCGGGCGCCGAAGGCGCCCCGGCAATGCCGCGCTGCAGCATATTTAATTATTTGGCATGGGGCGGTGTACTTTGAATGTATTTGTACTTGTCGGCTTTCTCACTGTTCCACCACTATGCCCCATTGGCTCCCAACTGCATGTGCATGTATTAAATGGACCAGTCCATTCCCCTTGGATCATAGATGTTAATATAATTACCCTCGCCAGAGGAGAAGGTATTGCATTTGAGTCCGTTTGTCTGTTTGTTTGTTTGTCCGCACAGAATAAATATGATTTTCTCTGCAACCGTTGATCCGATTGACAGGAAATTTTCACCATAGGTGCAACTCCACGTGTAGAATTTTCTAATGATAATTATGACGTCATATGTCACGTGGTTCGGCTGCAATCTTTGAAAAATCGAAAAACTTTGCACCTCTATATCTCCGAAAGTGCTGAATAGAAAAAATTGAGACATGGCTCATTGTAAAGAACTCTCCATGGGGAATAAAATATGTTAATGATGATGTCATAGGTGCCTCCATTATGATGTCATAATTCGACAAGTACAAAACTTCATCCGATCTAGATGAAATTTCTTGAGCGCCATGTCGGCATAAACTGGTGGAAAAAAAAAAATTATGACATCATTGGTCACGTGGTTCGGCCGCCATATTGGAAAAACCGAAAAACTTTGCACCTCTATATCACCGAAAGCGCTGAATCGAAAAAATTGAGACACGGCTCATTGTAAAGAACTCTCCATGGGGAATAAAATATGTTAATGATGATGTCATAGTTGCCTTCATTATGATGTCATAATTCGACAAGTACAAAACTTCATCCGATCAAGATGAAATTTCTTGAGCATAATCTAGGAATAAATTAGTTTAGAAAAAAAAAGAAGATGTCATCATTCACGTGGTTTGGCCGCCATAGTTGTTTTAACACAAAATCCTTAAAAACCACTGAAAATACATCCTGGTGAGGGTTTGCAATCTCTGATTGCTCTTTTTCTTGTTTAAACTGCTTTGTGCTCATTCCTTAACTATAATTCCTACTCACTACATCCTCTTTTGCAGCAAAGAAGAAGGAAAATCTCATCAAGCCTGCCAAGGTTTGGATGAAAACGGATGAAATGTGACGAAACCAGCTTGAATGGGAGAGAAGACAAAGCGAGATATACTGGGAAGATATAGGAGGTGCCACATGCAGAGGAGAAATGGAGACATGACGAGGGGAATTGGTGAGGTGATGATGAGAAGCAGGGACGTTATGAGTAGGAGAAGCGGGGTTGTGATGAGGAGAGGCTGGACATGATGAGAAATGAAGATATGATGAGAATTGGAAAATTAGAGCACTTGGACAGAAAAGGTAAGTTAAACCTCCTTCAGTTTAAGATGCAGCAGGTGGCTGCAATGAAGTTATTGATAAAACAAAGTCACTAAATGCTGACAACTTCTGTCGAGTGGTTTGTTTCAAAAACTAAAATATTGCCTTGAACCATTGAAATGGTTTTTCCCTTCAGGAATAAAGGCTGAGTGTGAACCAGCCATGTTTTCAAATTGCATGTGTGGAAAAGCCACACAGTGAAAGAATATTCAACAGGTGCATGATGGATTTCATCACCTTCCCTTGATGCCCGTGCTGGTAATACTTGTGTAGGCCGGAGCAAATTTTCCACCAGCCATTTCTCAAAAAATTGATCTTGATGTTCCTCAACAAAGTTAATGCAGAACACAAGATTCTCCAATCACCTGTATAACAAAACCCAAATTGCAATCATTTCTCTTAAAGAGGTATCTCCATCTGCTTCCACGGGACCAGGTGGGACGACTTCAGCGAAACTGGGCTGGAGTCCCTCGACCTCTTCACTAATGCTAAGCGCAAGTAGGACCACCCCTGTGGAACAGTTCCGGGACCTTGGAATCAAGTGGGGTCTGTGGATGAGATCCAACCTGCTCCAGGGGTACCTGAACAGGTCCTGGGTCCCCTGGCTGTTAAAACTCTTGTACCAATTGCATTTTCCACCAGACATCTTTGCACGGCTTGCTTTGAGGTTGTTGAGGTGTTGATTTCTGTCGAGTCCATCTGTGAGAGGGAAAGACTTCTTTGAACATTGCTATAATGGGTATGCTTTATCCACCAGAAACATGAGCCAATTTATTGGCCATCAATGGTCCTTGTTTGACTCAGAAGCAATATAACCAGTAGATACCATTGCCCATGATTGGAATTTCTAAGAACTCTATCACTATCTAGAAGCCTGGTGTTGGCTTAGAGGTTAGTGTGCCGGCTTGGGATCCAAGGATCCTGGGTTCCTTAGCGGTTACGGTGCCGGCTTGGGAACCTAGGATCCTGGGTTCCTTAGCGGTTAGAGCGCCGGCTTGGGATCCTCGGATCCTGGGTTCCTTAGCGGTTAGGGTGCCGGCTTGGGAACCTAGGATCCTGGGTTCCTTAGCGGTTAGGGTGCCGGGTTGGGAACCTAGGATCCTGGGTTCCTTAGCGGTTAGGGTGCCGGCATGGTATCCTGGGTTCCTTAGCGGTTACGGTGCCGGCTTGGGATCCAAGGATCCTGGGTTCCTTAGCGGTTAGAGTGCCGGCTTGGGATCCTAGGATCCTGGGTTCCTTAGCGGTTAGGGTGCCGGCTTGGGATCCTAGGATCCTGGGTTCCTTAGCGGTTAGGGTGCCGGCTTGGGAACCTAGGATCCTGGGTTCCTTAGCGGTTAGGGTGCCGGCTTGGGAACCGAGGATCCTGGGTTCCTTAGCGGTTAGGGTGCCGGGTTGGGAACCTAGGATCCTGGGTTCCTTAGCGGTTACGGTGCCGGCTTGGGATCCAAGGATCCTGGGTTCCTTAGCGGTTAGTGTGCCGGCTTGGGAACCTAGGATCCTGGGTTCCTTAGCGGTTAGGGTGCCAGCTTGGGATCCTAGGATCCTGGGTTCCTTAGCGGTTACGGTGCCGGCTTGGGATCCAAGGATCCTGGGTTCCTTAGCGGTTAGTGTGCCGGCTTGGGAACCTAGGATCCTGGGTTCCTTAGCGCTTAGTGTGCCGGCTTGGGAACCTAGGATCCTTGGTTCCTTAGCAGTTAGAGTGCCAGCTTGGGAACCTAGGATCCTGGGTTCCTTCGCGGTTAGTGTGCCAGCTTGGGAACCTAGGATCCTGGGTTCCTTAGTGGTTAGGGTGCCGGGTTGGGAACCTAGGATCCTGGGTTCCTTAGCGGTTAGGGTGCCGGCTTGGGATCCAAGGATCCTGGGTTTCTTAGCGGTTACGGTGCCGGCTTGGGAACCTAGGATCCTGGGTTCCTTAGCGGTTAGTGTGCTGGCTTGGGATCCTAGGATCCTGGGTTCCTTAGCGGTTAGGGTGCCGGCTTGGGATCCTAGGATCCTGGGTTCCTTAGCGGTTAGGGTGCCGGCTTGGGATCTTAGGATCCTGGGTTCAAATCCCGGTCGATCGCTGGATTAACACCAGGTGGGTTGACTCAGCCTGTCATCCTTCCGAGCAAACGGACCGAGCAAACGGACGGCAAATTGAGGACCAGTTCACTGGTAATTCCTTGTGTGTCGCAAGAGGCGACTAACAGGGTTGGTGGCAGGAAGGGCATCCGGCCATAAAACATTGCTTCAAAAAGGGGACCACAGTGCCCAACACAAGGGCAACCCCTGCTCTGTGGGGAAAAATGGCCTCGAAAGGTGGTTCTTCTATCAATATCTAGAAACCCAACGCAAATTATGAAAATGCCATTTTTTGCCATTGACCACAGCTTGAAGTTTAACTGAACGCCAGGATTTCCTGTTAAAATCATATTGATCGAAATCCTCGGATATGATTATCAGAACGTGTGCTATCAATTGCTCCAAAACCGTAACAACGACGAAAGGTGCTCAAAGTACTCTGTCATTTGAGCAATTTTGCAGGGATTACAAATTGGAATATGTTCCTGGAATATGTTCAATATACTATCAATTGGAATAATTGGAATTGGAATATGCCAAATAATTGCAATGGTGGCAAACCTAAATCACTTGGTGCTGTCAGATGCTGTTGATTGCCTAACCCCGAAGAGGTGTCCCAAACCACTGTGTTCTGGATTGGTTGCTGGCTTCCAAAGAGCTACTGCAACCTTCTCCCCGTCAGCTACGCATGAGCAATAATTTGTATCCGCCCTTTGTATGCGCGTGGGAATTCGAGACAAATGTAGTCAAATGTCTCCCAGGACACCCTGAAATTTTGGATCTACTGGGCAGATGTGAAGGTGCATGCCCCTTATGCCCACACATATGCTTGATGGGATGTGCTTCCATTGGGGTGGTATATTTAGTGGTTAAATGAAAACAATGGAAAGAACATCAAAAGCACATAGAATGAAAGAAAAGCCACTATGCAGGATATGCGAAAGTTAAAAGAACTGCCATATTGTAAATAAAGGGAGGTTGCTACAAAGAAAAATGTGACTCTTGAATGGTTCTCCAAATACAAGTCAATAAAGTCCTCTGTTGTATGCAGCACAATATTTGGGGGTAGTAGCATAATTGGCTGAGGGCACGGCTGTGCCGCTGATTCAATACCCTCTGCAGGTTTGGGCAGGAATTTTGCAATTTGTTCATGGTGCCGGTGATGGTTCGCCTAATCTTCGCCAAGGACGCCGTGGGATGTTTAACGTCCACCAACTAATGCTGTTCGATGGGCCGCCAGTTTAATGTCCATCCGGGGGACAAACACCCATTGATGCCACGACCTGCATGGCTGTAGGTGAAACACTGGGATGATGGTTTATAGCTGGGCCAAGATTCGAACCCAGGCTATACAGCTTGGTGTACCTCTAGGCCATCCTGCTAGCCCATAAATTAAGTTCCTGATGAGTATGGCCAGCCTTACACACAATAAATTAGAACACCATTCGGTAGCGAGCATACCTCCGCCAGGCTGAACAGTTTACGTTTTGTATCCTACTGATGGGTCTGATTTGGATTCGGACCTGAACCAAAATCTAATCGGGTTGTTCTTGTCACCTACTCAAATCATCCACCTAGTTTTGTCATAATCCATCAATAACTTTTTGAAATATCATGCCATATTGTGATTAATCCCTGGTGTTGGGCTAGCGGCTAGGGTGCCAGCTTAGGATCCTAGGATCCTGGGTTCGAATCCCGGTCGATCGCTGAATTAACGCCAGGGGGGTTGACTCAGCCTGTCATCCTTCCGAGGTCGGCTAATTGAGTACCAGTTCACTGGTAATTCCCTGTTTGTCGTAAAAGGCGACAAACAGGGTTGGCGGCAGGAAGGGCATCCGGCCGTAAAACATTGCTTCAAAAAGGGGACCAAAAAACAACAACAACCACGGTGGCCGAAAAAGGCCAACCCCCGCTTTGCGGGGAAAAATGGCCTCTAAAGGTGGTTATTATTTTATATTTTATATTGTGATGAATTTTGGGGTAGGGAAATATCTAGATTTAGGTAGATCTGTATACGTAGGTGTCCGGCTGTCGTGATAGGGATCCTCACCTGTAATAAGTTCTGTGTTTAGCCCGGTTTGTCGTATTAAGTGTGTACCTGTGATCATACAAGGATGAGCGTGTGATAAATAGTTCTAGGGACTAAGATAACTCCCCTGTGTGTCAGACCTGGTGATCATACCTGTGTCCCTTATGGCAACGCACTCTTGTAGGCATTGAATAGGCCCATTAGTGCACCGCGTTAGTTAATTCCCCCTCCGCCACAAGGCGATAAGACTGACCGGAGGAACCAACAGGCAGCAGCCGCGCAGTACGCCACCATGGCGATGGAACATCGTGCAAGGCAGGCTGAGGCCACGCCCACTTCGCACGTGATTGGTCAATAGGGTTTTCATGGGAAGATCGCACCATGGGTAAGAATCTGGCCACTGATTGGTGGAAGGAAGCGGCAGACTGATTGGCCACCGACGGATGGCATGACATGAAGGGCAAAAAGCGCTCGGCCAATGAGAGGATGCGGTGAGAAGATTCGAGAAGTTGAGGGGCACCGTGCTGGTTGGGGGAGAGGAGGGCTGACGTCACGTGACGGCGAGTAAAGCCTCTCGCTCGCCGGCATTTTCCTCTCTTCCCTTGGCCTCTTGCTCTGGACTGTCACTTCGTGCTGTACCTGTTCTTGCTTTTGGACTTTGGTGGAGAGACCAGCGCCGACGATCATCCTCCCCTGTTGTTCGAGCTCCTGGTGCCTGAGTGCTGTGCTGTGTGGCGCGAGACGGACCATGCAGAGAGGAGTGTTCGCGCTAACGCCCGAGCGGTTTGCGCCAACCGGAGTGCGGTCGGACGACTGCACTTGGAGCTGACCATCCCGGACAATTCCTGACGACTACTGAGACAGATAAGCACAAACGTGCAAACAACGGTTCCTTTGATTGATTCTCCCATTGTTTCGTATCTGAAGTCTGGTGTGGGGACGTCCCAATTTAGGATTTAATTTCTTCCGTCGCGTCCATTGTTCTCGGTTCCGTAAAATAAATGTGCTTTCTTTTTGTACATAAATTCCATTTTTGGGTTGATTTATTAATTTCCAGGTTGAAGACATCGGACCGTGAAGGTAAGCGCCCAATCGCCTCAATCCCACGGCTCGTGTATCGATCCGCCATTGAATTGCAAACGCCTCGTTAAGCTCGATTCATCCGTGGTGACGCTCGGTGTTAACTGAGCAAACCACACGACAATATATAGTTTTTGATCCAATTTCTCAATGGTGAAGAATCACTTTTAAATTATAGTATCCGTATCGTATTGGATCTTAACTAAAATCAAATCAATTAGTGCTTGTCACACACCTAACCTGTCCACCAAATTTTGTCCGAATCTGTCCATATCTTTTTGAGATATCCTGCTCACAGACAGACAGACAAGAAAGGATGTCAGGCAGTAGATAGCCTGACAGGTATGACAAAAATCGTGAGAATCAATAATAATTGATTGATTAATTGCGTAATTTAAATAAATAAATAAAAATTGTAAAATAATTAATTTATTAATCAATTGACTAATAGCATACCTATACCACCACTGTATCATCCAAATCTGTAACGTTTTGAAAATTAATCAAATATTTCATCGAGAAATTAAATAATTGATCAATCGATTGATTGATCAATAAATCAAAAATACCCTTACAGCCTCTCGCCGCCCACAGAGCAGGGGTTGGCCTTGTGTTGGGCACCATGGTCCCCGTCTCGCTTTACAGCCTTTACAGCCTCTCGTGACACTTGGTCACTGTCATGTCCAAATATCAGCTTCCTAGCACAAAAGATGCCTGAGATATTTCCAGATGAGAAAGGAAATAAATAAGTACCGGTACTTAATAAATCGATAATAATTAAGTAATTAATCAGTTAATTTATTAATCAAAAAATAGAAAATACTGTTTTTGCCAAAGTACTTGCTCACTATTGTGCCCAAATGTCAGCTTCCTAGCTCAAAGGATGGCTGAGATATAAACGAGAAAACCTTGACCTTTGACCTACATAGACAAAAACCATTGACAGCCTCACTTTGGGCCTTCGGAATCCACTGGTAAAATTTGACGAAGACAGCTGAAAGTGTTCGCGAGTTATCGCACTCACAAACAAACAAACAAGGGCGAAAACATAAAAAGAAAACACAGGTCAAAGTAATAGAAGAGGTCAATAGTCCTGATATATGCGATGCTATGCCAGCTTTTGTGAATGAAGGAAACAGAAAGCTTACGCATACATGCCTCTGCATCCGAAAACGTTGATCATTGCTGCATGTACAAGCACGTAAGCATCTTCCACTGGAAGTGGTGATCTGTACCCAGCTTACACAATGATGTTGGGGCAACGCCAGCCCCGCCGTTGGGCCGATGGGAGAAAACAACGTTGGACCGACGGTGGGTCGACGTTGGAAGGGAGCACTGGCACAATGTTGGACCGATGTTAGACAGACGTTGGAAGGGAGCACTGGCACAATGTTGGACCGATGTTAGACAGACGTTGGAAGGGAGCACTGGCACAATGTTGGACCGATGTTAGACAGACGTTGGAAGGGAGCACTGGCACAATGTTGGACCGATGTTAGACAGACGTTGGAAGGGAGCACTGGCACAATGTTGGACCGACGTTTGGCCGCCGTTGGAAGGGAGCATTGGCACAATGTTGGACCGATGTTAGACAGACGTTGGAAGGGAGCACTGGCCCAATGTTGGTCCGATGTCAGACAGACGTTGGAAGGGAGCACTGGCACAATGTTGGTCCGATGTCAGACAGACGTTGGAAGGGAGCACTGGCCCAATGTTGGACCGATGTTGGACCGATGTTGGACCGATGTTAGACAGACGTTGGAAGGGAGCACTGGCACAATGTTGGACCGACGTTAGACAGACGTTGGAAGGGAGCACTGGCCCAATGTTGGACCGACGTTAGACAGACGTAGGAATTAAGCATTGGCCTAACGTTGGACAGACGTTAGACTGACGTAGAAATTAAGTGTTAGCCCAACGTTGAACCGACGTTGGACTGACGTAGAAAATAATTGTTGGCCCAACGTTAGACCGACGTTGGACTGACGTTGGAATTAAGTGTTGGCCGACGTTGGACAGACGTTGGAATTAAGTGTTGGACCGACGTTAGACAGACGTAGGAATTAAGAGTGTTGGCCCAACGTTGTTGTGTTAGCCGGGTAGGCTGTAAGTAACGTCATTTCAACTGGACTGAAGACGATTCTATTTTGAACATTTCCTGCATTCCCAGCATCTTATCTCCCTTAATGATCTCCTCGCTCCCTTGAAGTCATCTTCCACATGGATATTTTCATCTTAGCAAGTCGCAAGCATGTTTTTTTGGGGTCATGTCATTGGGTCATTTCACATCATGCCAACAATTAAACGGTTATGTTGTGGCGGGCACAAGGATCAATAATTCCGCGCACCAGTGGGTGGCGCGAGCGTCCGGGCGTGGAACTGAGATACATGCCCCGCCTTTCGGCCGATCGGCCACGCCCGGGGGCAAGGCGTGGCCTCGGGATATATATGCGGGTTCTAAGGTCGAGCCCGCCCAGTGCTGATGTGCGAGCTTGTATTAAAGTGCTTTCGTTTGTATCCACGCGTTGTGGCCTACCTTTCTGGCAATCGAGTCGTGTGTGCACAGCACCACACTGGTGACCCCGACTGGTTCAGCCGTTGCTGACCCCCGAACGCGCCATGGCTATCAACGCCGTCGCCATCAAACTCCCAGAGTTCTGGGAAGCGCAAGCCGACGTTTGGTTTGTGCAGGCCGAAGCTCAATTCCAACTCCGAGGCATCACGGCGGACGAGACCAGGTACTACCACGTGGTCGCCGCCCTCGGGCCCGGCACTGCAGCCCGCGTCGTGTCCATCCTTCAGCGGCCGCCGGGCGACCACAAGTACGAGGCACTCAAACGTCTCCTCGCCACGTTCGGGCTCACGGAGGTTGAACGCGCCGACCGCCTCCTCGACCTTCCCGCCCTCAGCGACACACGACCATCCGTTCGGATGGATTTTATGCTGTCCCTTCTAGGAGACCAGCGCCCGGATTTCCTCTTCCGAGCACTTTTCCTCCGCCAGCTACATGTACAGGTGCGCCTCGCGCTGGCCGGTTCCAAAATAACAGAACCCCGCTCCCTGGCCGGAGAGGCCGACAAATTTTCCACGGCCTGCGATACGCGGTCGGTGTACGGTGCTGCCGTAGTGGCTCCCGGTGCGGAGGCTCCAGCGCCCCCTGCTTCCTTCATGGCCACTGCTATGCCCCGCCCAATACCACCGCCGCCACCACCACCACCGCCGCCGGCACGGCCGACGCGGCCGCCGCAAACCTGGTGCTACTACCATGCCAGGTTCGGCCGCAAGGCTAGAACGTGCCGCCCGCCGTGTTATTTTGACGGGTCGGGAAACGACCGGGCCGGCGCTCACTTGCGGCCATGAGCGTCGGCCATTCTGGCAGCCTCCTGTTCATCACGGACACCTCGTCCGGTCGTCGTTTTCTGTGCGACACGGGAGCGCAGGTAAGCGTCCTCCCTGCCTCCGCGTCCGGCAAGCAAGCCGCGGGCCGGGGCCCCGCTTTGCTTGCCGCCAACGGAGCACCCATCCGCACATTCGGGAAGCGTTGCCCCTCCCTGCGGTGCGGAGGGCAGCGTTTCCAATAATAATAATAATAATTCATTTATTTTGTATAGCGCTTTTCCAGAAGCCCAAAGGCGCTTTGACAGAGTGGAAAACATAATGCATAACAATACATGAAAACAACAATTGCAAAAAGACAAGAATCAAGAAAACAAACAGCAGCGATATACGGCATATATATAAGACAAGAATCAAAAAGACAAGACAAGAATCAATAGGGAAATATTTAAAGCAAAAGGAGGGAGAAGGAGAAGAGATAGTCAGGGGTTAAATGCTGTGGGTTGAATGTTGAATGCAGCGTTGAACAGGTGGGTCTTTAGTGATGTTTTGAATGTGGTGAGTGAGGAGGAGTCTCTGATGGTGTGAGGTAGTGAGTTCCAGAGGGTGGGAGCAGCGATGGAGAAGGCCCTGTCCCCCCAGGATCTGAATTTGGTCCGGATGGAGGGGGTCAGGAGGTTGGTACCAGCAGAGCGGAGGTTGCGGGTGGGAGTGTGTCTGGAGAGGAGGTCAGCCAGGTAGGATGGGGCCAGGTTATGGAGGGCTTTGTATGTCAAGAGGAGGATTTTGTACTGGATTCTCTGGGGGATGGGGAGCCAGTGAAGCTTGTAAAGGACGGGGGTGATGTGGTCACGGGTCCGGGAATGAGTGAGTAGACGGGCAGCGGAGTTCTGAATGTATTGGAGTTTATTGGTGATTTTTGAGGGTGAACCATAGAGGAGGCTATTGCAGTAGTCCAGACGGGAGGTGATGAAGGCGTGGATGAGGGTTTCTGCAGCCGTGGAGGAGAGGGATGAGCGGAGACGGGCAATGTTTTTCAGGTGAAAGAAGGCTGACTTTGTGATCTGTTTAGTGTATTTGTCGAAGGAAAGGGTTTGGTCAAAGATGACGCCAAGATTCCGGATGTGAGGGGAGGTGGATACTGGGATACCGTCAATGTTGAGGGCAAAGTTATGGGTGGATTTTGTGAGCGTTTTTGGGCCAATGATGATTATTTCAGATTTATCACAGTTAAGCTTGAGGAAGTTGATTTGAAGCCAGGATTTTATTTCAGTGATGCAGTTTGTCAGGATAGAGTGGGTGTCGGTGGAGACGGACTTGGTGGAGATGAAAAGCTGGATGTCATCGGCGAAGCAGTGGAATTGGAGACCATGACGGCGGATTAAGTGACCGAGCGGGGACAGGTAAAGGATGAAGAGGAGGGGGCCAAGAACTGAACCTTGGGGGACACCTTGGGGGAGGGGAGCAGTGGGGGATTTGCAGTTATTGATGGAGATGAACTGGCATCTGTCAGAGAGGTATGATTTAATCCAAGAGAGGGCAGTGCCGGTGACGTTAAAGGTGGATTCAAGTCGGGTGAGGAGGATAGTGTGATCGATGGTGTCAAAGGCAGCGCTGAGGTCGAGGAGGACGAGAATGTTGAGGTTGCCAGCGTCAGAGGAGAGGAGAAGGTCGTTGGTGATTTTGAGGAGAGCAGTTTCAGTACTGTGGTTGGAGCGGAATCCGGATTGGAATGTTTCATACAAGTTATTGGCAGAGAGATGATGTTTGAGTTGAGTGGCTACAGCGCGTTCCAAAACTTTTGACAGAAAGGGTAGGTTGGAGATGGGTCTGAAGTTGTTTAGGGTGTCAGGGTTTAGACCAGGTTTTTTTAGAATGGGGGTAACAGCAGCAATTTTGAGGGAAGGTGGGACGATGCCTGTAGACAGGGAGGAGTTTATTGTTGCAATGATAAGTGGAGAGAGAGCAGGGAGGGAGGCTTTGACAAAGCTGGAGGGGATGGGGTCAAGAGTGCAGGTGGCAGTTTTCATTCCTATGAGGAGTTCAGAGAGGTCAGTAGGAGAGATTGGGGAGAACCGAGACAGGGGATGGCAGGACAAGGGGGGGCAGGTGGTTGGAGGGGGAGCGGGTGCGGCGGTGGTCAAGCTGTTGTAGATGTTGTCAATTTTGCGTTGGAAGAAAGAGAGGAAGGAGATGCAGTTGTCTACTGTGAATGACTGGGTGGTGGTGTTCAGGGGGCGGAGGAGTTTGTTTATTGTCGAGAAGAGTGCTTTTGGGTTTCCGGAGCCAGAGTGGATAATTTGAGAGTAGTAGGCAGAGCGGGCGCGGGAGAGGGCATCTTTGTAGTGTTGTATGTGGTCCTTGTAGGCTTGGGAGTGAACTGTGAGACCCGTTTTATTGCGGAGTCTTTCAAGTTGGCGAGCACGAGTTTTCATCAGGTGGAGTTCAGGGGTAAACCAGGGAGCAGAATGGGTGAAAGAAACTGTTTTGGTTTTTACAGGCGCAAGCTGGTCAAGGCAGGAGGAGAGAGTGTGGTTGTAGTAGTCAGTGAGGTCGGAAGGGGTGTGGAGGTCAATGAAGGGAGAAGTGGACATTTTTTCAGAGAGGGTGGATGAGAATGAGGTAGGTGAAAGAGCGTTTAGCTTACGGAAGTTGATTGTGCGATAATGCCTTGGTGTTGGGGCGGGGATGTTGATGGTCAGAGTGATGGCTAAGTGGTCAGAGAGGGTGAGGTCGGAGCCATAGAGATGGTGCAAATTTAATCCAGTGGAGCAGACAAGGTCCAAAATGTGACCACGGATATGGGTAGGAAAGTCGACATGTTGAGTGAGGTTAAAGCAGGTGAGTAAATCAGTGAAGTCAGTGGTTATTGTGGAGTCAGTGGAGTCCATGTGGATATTGAAATCACCAAGGAGGAGGATTGAGGGGGAGAGGGAACATAGCTGGGTCAGAAAGTAGGAGAAGTCAGACAGGAATGATGGGTGTGGTTTGGGAGGGCGGTAGACGACAGCCATGACTGACTGCGTGTGACCAGAGAGTTTTAAAGCCAGGTGTTCAAATGATGGAGCAGATGAGATGGAGATGAGGTTGGTCTTGATGTCTTGACGGTGGATAACGGCAATTCCACCACCTCGGCCCTCCGAGCGTGGTTTATTGACGTAGGAATATCCATTGGGTGTGGTGAGGTTGAGTGTGTAGTAGTCCAGAGGTTGTTGCCAGGTTTCGGTGAGACAGAGAAAGTCCAGTTTGTTATCCAGGATGTATTCGTTCAGGATGAGGCATTTATTGTTGAGGGACCGGGTGTTGAACAGGGTGAGCTTGATGTTGTTTTGAACAGCAGGGATGAATTCAGGTGATTTAGCCAGGGTTCGTAGGCAAGAGGTGCGATCGTGTGGGTTGCTGTGACCAGGTGCGCTGGGACGAAGAGTGAGAGTGCGCTGAGCCGACCAGAGGACGGGGATGGAGTGACCTGATTGCAAATAAACAAACTTGCGACCGGAGCCACGGTGAATGTACCTGGGTCGTCGGAGGAGTCCATTTGATTTGATGGCAGAGATGCATGATGGGGTGGAGCGGGTATTGAGCAGAAGAAGCCTTGCGGCGGAGTACTTCAGAGCCATGCCAGGCAGGAGCGAAGGGACGAGTACGAGGCCAAGGTCGAGGAGGCAAAGCGGCAAACGCAGCGGCAAACGCAGCGGCAAACGCAGCGGCAAACGCAGCGGCAAACGACTGCAGCCGCTAATCAAGACCACAGCGGCAAACAAGGCCACAAGGCCACCAAGACCACAAGGCCACCGGCAAACAAGGCCACGGCCACAAACAACGGGAGCGGGCCTTTCGATTCCGTATTCCGTACCATCAAAAGCAGATTCCGTTATCCAGCCGGAGAACACGCGGCACGTGCGGGTGTGAAAAGGCAGGACAGGTGTGAGATGTCAGGTCAGAAAAGTAGAAGCAGACCCTGTACATCCATCCAGTCGGAGAAGCGGCGAATATGCAACGCCAGCGTCCTCTCGCAACCGAACCCGGTCGTTCGTCACCGCCAGCGTGCCAATGGCCCTGCTCGGTGCGGACTTCCTTTGTGCGAATGGGCTGTTGGTAGACGTTAAGCGTCGATGTCTCATCCAGGCCGAAACCTTCAGCTCGCTCCCTTGTTCGCTGAGCGGCTCGTTGAGCAGCTTGCTGAGCGGCTCACCGAGCGGCTTGCCAAGCGGCTTGCTGAATGTTTCCGTCCCGACGAGATTAGTTTGTACGCTTCCGGCAGCGGACGAGTTTACACGCCTCCTCGCCAGTTTCCCGGCACTCACGCGGCCCACCTTTTCAGCGGTGGCCATCAAGGGGTGGAGCACGATATCCCCACCGTCGGCCCACCGGTCTACGCCCGGGCGCGCCGCCTCGACTCCGGGCGCGCCGCCTCGACCCCCCACGAAGCTCGCCGTGGCGAAAGCGGAGTTCGCCACTCTGGAACGGCTGGGTATCATACGGCGCTCCAACAGCGCTTGGGCCTCTCCTCTGCACATTGTGCCAAAGCCCCGTGGCGGATGGCGGCCGTGCGGTGACTGTGACTACCGCCGGCTCAACGATGCCACCACCCCCGACCGCTACCCGGTTCCGCATATTCAAGACTTTTCCACCCGGTTGGCAAACACGACCGTTTTCTCCAAGGTGGACCTCATCCAGGGCTACCACCAGGTCCCCGTCCAACTGGACGATGTCCCAAAGATGGCCGTCATCACCCCTTTCGGCCTCTTTGAGTTCCTGCGGATGCCTTTTGGGTTGAAGAATGCGGCCCAGGCGTTCCAGCGGCTAATGGACAGCGTCTTGCGCGACTTACCTTTCATATACGTCTACCTGGACGACATCCTAGTCGCGAGCGCGTCCCGGGAGGAGCACCTGCTCCACCTCCGCACGCTCTTCGAACGCCTGGGCCAGCATGGCCTAATCATCAACCCCGCTAAGTGCCATTTCGGCGTCACTGCCATCGACTTCATGGGGCACCGCATCACCAGGCACGGGGAAATCCCTTTACCGGCCAAAGTGGAGGCCGTCAGGAGTTTCCCGCGCCCCCGTACGATCAAGGGGCTCCAGGAATTCCTGGGCATGGTAAATTTTTACCACCGCTTCGTGCCCCGCATCGCCCAGCTCCTGCGCCCCCTGCACGAGGCCGTCCGGGGGAAGCCGGGCAAAGGTGACATCGCCTGGACGGAGCCGATGGCCGTGGCGTTTGTGGGCGCAAAGCTGGCCTTGGCCAACGCCACCATGCTGGCGCACCCGGCACCCGATGCACCAATCGCCCTCACCACCGACGCGTCGGACTACGCGGTGGGCGCGGTGCATGAGCAGTGGATGCGTGGTGCTTGGCAGCCGCTGGCGTTTTATAGCCGGCAGCTTCGCCCGCACGAACGCCACTACAGCACCTTCGACCGCGAGCTGCTCGGGCTCCACCTGGCGGTCCGACACTTCCGCCATCTGCTCGAGGGCCGCCCGTTCACGGCTTTCGTCGACCACAAGCCCCTTGTGTTCACGATGGCCAAGGTCGCCGAGCCATGGTCGGCCCGGCAGCAACGTCACCTCTCTGCCGTGTCCGAGTACAGTAAGCGTCGACGTCTCATCCAGGCCGAAACCTTCAGCTCGCCCAGCTCCTGCGCCCCCTGCACGAGGCCCTCCGGGGGAAGCCGGGCAAAGGTGACATCGCCTGGACGGAGCCGATGGCCGTGGCGTTTGTGGGCGCAAAGCTGGCCTTGGCCAACGCCACCATGCTGGCGCACCCGGCACCCGATGCACCAATCGCCCTCACCACCGACGCGTCGGACTACGCGGTGGGCGCGGTGCATGAGCAGTGGATGCGTGGTGCTTGGCAGCCGCTGGCGTTTTATAGCCGGCAGCTTCGCCCGCACGAACGCCACTACAGCACCTTCGACCGCGAGCTGCTCGGGCTCCACCTGGCGGTCCGACACTTCCGCCATCTGCTCGAGGGCCGCCCGTTCACGGCTTTCGTCGACCACAAGCCCCTTGTGTTCACGATGGCCAAGGTCGCCGAGCCATGGTCGGCCCGGCAGCAACGTCACCTCTCTGCCGTGTCCGAGTACACGACGGACATCCGTCACGTCGCGGGTAAAGACAACCCGGTGGCGGATTGCCTTTCCCGGTCCGTCGCACACGCGGTCCACCTCGGGATCGACTATGCCCGGATGGTGGAGGACCAGACCGCCGACCCCGACGTCCAGGCCTCGCGGACCGCCGTCACGGGCCTCCGCGTCACCGAGGTGCCATTCGACGTCGCGGGCACGGCCCTCTTGTGCGACGTCTCCCTCGGCCGGCCTCGCCCCATCGTGCGCGCTGGCTGGCAGCGCCCGGTTTTCGACGCCATCCACGGCCTGTCCCACCTGGGCACGAAGGCCTCCCAGAAGCTCGTCGCGGCGAAGTTCGTCTGGCATGGCCTCAGGAAGAACGTCCGCAACTGGGCCAGGACGTGCCTCGCGTGCCAGCGCGCAAAGGTCCACCGCCACACCCAGGCCCCGTTGGCCCCGTTTACGGTGCCCAAGCGTCGGTTCGACCACGTCCACGTCGACTTAGTGGGACCTCTGCCCCCCTCGCGGGTGTTCACCCACCTCCTCACCATGGTGGACCGCACCACCCGGTGGCCGGAGGCCGTGCCATTGGCGGCGACAACTGCGGCTGACATCGCGCAAGCCTTCATCGCCACGTGGGTTGCCCGGTTCGGTGCCCCCTCGGACATCTCGTCCTACCGCGGCCCCCAGGTCACCTCGGAGCTCTGGGGAGCGGTGGCGCAAGGGCTCGGTGTCAAACTGCATTGCACCACGGCCTACCACCCCCAGGCCAACGGCCTGTGCGAGCGCTTTCATCGCTCGATGAAGGCTGCGCTCCGGGCCAGCCTCCGCAACAGCAGCTGGGCCGACAGACTCCCCTGGGTCCTGCTGGGCCTCAGGACGGCGCCCAAGGACGACCTGCACGCGTCCTCGGCGGAGCTAGTCTTCGGACAACCGCTGCGGGTACCGGGCGAATTTATCCCCGACTCCACGGCTCCTTGGTCTGTGGCGCAACAGCGCTCCTCCCTGCAGGAGACCGCCAGGAGGTTCGCCCCGGTGCCGACGGCGCACCGCGGTTGCCCGGCCTCCCACGTTGCCCCGGAGCTTCGCACGGCGGAGTACGTTTTCGTCCGGCACGATGCCCACCGGGCACCGCTGCGGCCTCCGTACGACGGGCCCTCCGCGTGCTGGAGACCGGGGACAAACATTTCACTGTGGACATCGGCGGTGCCCCGGATCGTATCTCCGTGGACCGCCTCAAGCCGGCCCACCTCGATCTGGACCACCTCCCGCAAACAGCTCTGCCTCCGCGTCGAGGCCGCCCCCCGGCGGTCAGGCCCCCGGCACCCCCCAGCCCCACCGTCCCGCTACCCCCCAGCCCTGCACGCATCGCCAGGGGGTGTTTCAGCCGGGTCATCCGGCTTCCCCGCAAGCTCACCCTTCAGGTGCGCGGTAATTCTGGGGGGGGGGGGGGGGGGGGGGGCGCGTGTGGCAGGCACAAGGATCAATAATTCCGTGCACGAGTGGGTGGCACGAGCATCCGGCGTGGAACTGAGATACATGCCCCGCCTTTCGACCGATCGGCCACGCCCGGGGGCAAGGCGTGGCCTCGGGATATATATGCGGGCTCTCAGGTCGAGCCCGCCCAGTGCTGATGTGCGAGCTTGTATTAAAGTGCTTTCGTTTGTATCCACGCGTTGTGGCCTACTTTTCTGGCAATCGAGTCGTGTGTGCACAGCACCACAATGTAATACTAATAAGGTCTCCAATGTCCATGAGTCCAGGACTATAGAGAAACGGTCAAGTTGGTGCAGAACCGTTCCGCGTCTTGGAATGGAACACTCCTCGGTGTGAACGGGTCACACACAAACACACACAAACACACACACACACACACACACACACACACACACACACACACACACACACACACACACACACACACACACACACACACACACACACACACACACACACACACTTCATTGGGATGACGTGGTGCATGTTCATTCGGTCTTCGTCGATTCTCCTCCAACGACTACTACTCATGGAGTTATGGGAAACTGGGGGACTGAGGGTGTCAAGTCTCCACGAATGACCGAACAGCATCCATTGCAGGAGTCCCAATCCTTTGTCCACCATCATGTGGCCACGTCCATATTGATTATCTCGAAAAGCAATTAATTTGCGTTTTTATTCATATTTATCTTAATTGTTCAATTAATATTACGTCTGCTTTGGACGAGTCCCGTTCCCTTTTTAAAAGTCCCCCGTGACGTCCATGCTGCGTATGTAATAAATAGATTATCCCGCGATGTCCCTGCTGCGTACGTAATAAATAGATAATCCGTTTCTAGCATTTCTCATGATTAACAAATACGGTACTTTGTTTTCTCGACGTGTTTGTTGTAGTAGTAGTAGTCGTAGTAGTAGTAGTAGTTGTTATTTGTTTGTTTCAGTGTTTTTATTGATAGGATGTTTTTTGTCGTTACGCACCGTTTTGATTACCTCAGGATGCAGGATTTTTATTTGTAATTCTAGTGCAGTAGTAGTTGTTGTTTGTTTGATTCAGTGTTTTATTTGTATATGTATTTTTTGCCGTCACTCACCATTTTGATTTCCTCAGGATATGGGTTTTTATTATTAGTAGTTTAGTAGTTGTTGTTGTTTGTTGATTCGGTGTATTATTGATTAAATATTTTTTTTTTTTTGCTGTCACACAGTTTTGATTTCCTCATGATGCGGGTTTTATTATTATTAGTAGTAGTTGTTGTTGTTATTTGTTTGATTCGGTGTTTTTATTGATATGACGGTTTTTTGTGCCGTCACGCACCGTTTTGTTTCCTCAGGATGCGAGTTTTTATTTATTCATTATAGACGAGAAGAAGACGCATGGGGGCGCTCTGGGAGGGGGCACGGCTCGGCTAGCTACACACGCTTACGCACAATCCCCTCACTCGAAAGCGAACAAGAATGCCTGCTATCACGACGAAAGCGGAGGCGGTTTCTTCAGAAGGCGAGAGCCCGCAGGCTTCTGAGGCCTTCAAGCAGGCTTTGTTGGTGCTGGAGAAAAAAGTGCGAAATCTGGTGAAGCGGCAGGTGCGGACTGCTTAGTACTAGTAGGCCTCGGGCCTGCGAGGCCTTCACTACGTCGAAGCGACCTTTCTTCGTGTTTCTCGCTTTTTATACATTTTATATTCTTCCTATCCGACATGAAGCGTTCCTTCGTTCGACGCTCTTGGCTATGGATGTTCATCGTTGCTGCTGCTTTCGTCTTTGTGTTGCTGCGGCCTGCGGGTCGGTTCATTGTCCGTCCTCGGCCTCGTGTTCCTGACACATCGTACCCTGTACTGTACCGATGTAAGATCGCTCGCTTCATACACTGTACTTGGTGTCAAGGCGTTCTTTGGGTTCCCCGTACTATACTATGGAATTTCGTACTCGGCTGCAGAGGGTTCTTCATTCTAATCTTTCTCTTTCCATAATTATTTTAAGTACAACACACCACACGTGACATTCTTTACAAGTGCAGTTCGTTGTGTTTAGAATGCTTTTTATACATTGCCAAATCGGTTATACTTATACTTATAGATTGCTAAATCAGTTATACATTGCCAAATCGGTTATACTTATAGATTGCTAAATCAGTTATAGATTGCCAAATCGGTTATACTTATACTTATAGATTGCTAAATCAGTTATAGATTGCCAAATCGGTTATACTTATAGATTGCTAAATCAGTTATAGATTGCCAAATCGGTTATACTTGTAGATTGCTAAATCAGTTATAGATTGCCAAATCGGTTATACTTATAGATTGCTAAATCAGTTATAGATTGCCAAATCGGTTATACTTATAGATTGCTAAATCAGTTATAGATTGCCAAATCGGTTATACTTATAGATTGCTAAATCAGTTATAGATTGCCAAATCGGTTATACTTATAGATTGCTAAATCAGTTATACATTGCCAAATCGGTTATACTTATAGATTGCTAAATCAGTTATACATTGCCAAATCGGTTATACATTGCCAAATCGATTATACTTATAGTTATAGATTTCTAAATCAGTTATAGATTGCCAAATCGGTTATACTTATAGATTGCTCAATCAGTTATAGATTGCCAAATCGGTTATACTTATAGATTGCTAAATCAGTTATAGATTGCCAAATCGGTTATACTTATAGATTGCTAAATCGCTTATAGATTGCTAAATCAGTTAGAGATTGCCAAATCGGTTATACTTATAGATTGCTAAATCAGTTATAGATTGCCAAATCGGTTATACTTATAGATTGCTAAATCAGTTATAGATTGCCAAATCGGTTATACTTATAGATTGCTAAATCAGTTATAGATTGCCAAATCGGTTATACTTATAGATTGCTAAATCAGTTATAGATTGCCAAATCGGTTATACTTATAGATTGCTAAATCAGTTATAGATTGCCAAATCGGTTATACTTATAGATTGCTAAATCAGTTATAGATTGCCAAATCGGTTATACTTATAGATTGCTAAATCAGTTATACATTGCCAAATCGGTTATACATTGCCAAATTGATTATACTTATAGATTTCTAAATCAGTTATAGATTGCCAAATCGGTTATACTTATAGATTGCTAAATCAGTTATAGATTGCCAAATCGGTTATACTTATAGATTGCTAAATCAGTTATGGATTGCTAAATCGGTTATACTTATAGATTGCTAAATCAGTTATAGATTGCTAAATCAGTTATAGATTGCCAAATCGGTTATACTTATAGATTGCTAAATCAGTTATGGATTGCCAAATCGGTTATACTTATAGATTGCTAAATCAGTTATAGATTGCCAAATCGGTTATACTTATAGATTGCTAAATCAGTTATAGATTGCCAAATCAGTTATACTTATAGATTGCTAAATCAGTTATAGATTGCCAAATCGGTTATACTTATAGACTGCTAAATCGGTTATACTTATAGATTGCTAAATCGGTTATAGATTGCTAAATCGGTTATAGATTGCTAAATCGGTTATACTTATAGATTGCCAAATCGGTTATAGATTGCTAAATCGGTTATACTTATAGATTGCTAAATCAGTTATAGATTGCCAAATCGGTTATACTTATAGATTGCTAAATCGGTTATACTTATAGATTGCTAAATCGGTTATAGATTGCCAAATCGGTTATACTTATAGATTGCTAAATCAGTTATAGATTGCCAAATCGGTTATACTTATAGATTGCTAAATCGCTTATAGATTGCTAAATCAGTTATAGATTGCCAAATCGGTTATACTTATAGATTGCTAAATCAGTTATAGATTGCCAAATCGGTTATACTTATAGATTTCTAAATCAGTTATAGATTGCCAAATCGGTTATACTTATAGATTGCTAAATCAGTTATAGATTGCCAAATCGGTTATACTTATAGATTGCTAAATCAGTTATAGATTGCCAAATCGGTTATACTTATAGATTGCTAAATCGCTTATAGATTGCTAAATCAGTTATAGATTGCCAAATCGGTTATACTTATAGATTGCTAAATCAGTTATGGATTGCCAAATCGGTTATACTTATAGATTGCTAAATCAGTTATAGATTGCCAAATCGGTTATACTTATAGATTGCTAAATCAGTTATAGATTGCCAAATCGGTTATACTAAAAGATTGCTAAATCAGTTATAGATTGCCAAATCGGTTATACTTATAGATTGCTAAATCAGTTATAGATTGCCAAATCGGTTATACTTATAGATTGCTAAATCAGTTATACATTGCCAAATCGGTTATACATTGCCAAATTGATTATACTTATAGATTTCTAAATCAGTTATAGATTGCCAAATCGGTTATACTTATAGATTGCTAAATCAGTTATAGATTGCCAAATCGGTTATACTTATAGATTGCTAAATCAGTTATGGATTGCTAAATCGGTTATACTTATAGATTGCTAAATCAGTTATAGATTGCTAAATCAGTTATAGATTGCCAAATCGGTTATACTTATAGATTGCTAAATCAGTTATAGATTGCCAAATCGGTTATACTTGTAGATTGCTAAATCAGTTATAGATTGCCAAATCGGTTATACTTATAGATTGCTAAATCAGTTATAGATTGCCAAATCGGTTATACTTATAGATTGCTAAATCAGTTATAGATTGCCAAATCGGTTATACTTATAGATTGCTAAATCAGTTATAGATTGCCAAATCGGTTATACTTATAGATTGCTAAATCAGTTATACATTGCCAAATCGGTTATACTTATAGATTGCTAAATCAGTTATACATTGCCAAATCGGTTATACATTGCCAAATCGATTATACTTATAGTTATAGATTTCTAAATCAGTTATAGATTGCCAAATCGGTTATACTTATAGATTGCTCAATCAGTTATAGATTGCCAAATCGGTTATACTTATAGATTGCTAAATCAGTTATAGATTGCCAAATCGGTTATACTTATAGATTGCTAAATCGCTTATAGATTGCTAAATCAGTTAGAGATTGCCAAATCGGTTATACTTATAGATTGCTAAATCAGTTATAGATTGCCAAATCGGTTATACTTATAGATTGCTAAATCAGTTATAGATTGCCAAATCGGTTATACTTATAGATTGCTAAATCAGTTATAGATTGCCAAATCGGTTATACTTATAGATTGCTAAATCAGTTATAGATTGCCAAATCGGTTATACTTATAGATTGCTAAATCAGTTATAGATTGCCAAATCGGTTATACTTATAGATTGCTAAATCAGTTATAGATTGCCAAATCGGTTATACTTATAGATTGCTAAATCAGTTATACATTGCCAAATCGGTTATACATTGCCAAATTGATTATACTTATAGATTTCTAAATCAGTTATAGATTGCCAAATCGGTTATACTTATAGATTGCTAAATCAGTTATAGATTGCCAAATCGGTTATACTTATAGATTGCTAAATCAGTTATGGATTGCTAAATCGGTTATACTTATAGATTGCTAAATCAGTTATAGATTGCTAAATCAGTTATAGATTGCCAAATCGGTTATACTTATAGATTGCTAAATCAGTTATGGATTGCCAAATCGGTTATACTTATAGATTGCTAAATCAGTTATAGATTGCCAAATCGGTTATACTTATAGATTGCTAAATCAGTTATAGATTGCCAAATCAGTTATACTTATAGATTGCTAAATCAGTTATAGACTGCTAAATCGGTTATACTTATAGATTGCTAAATCGGTTATAGATTGCTAAATCGGTTATAGATTGCTAAATCGGTTATACTTATAGATTGCCAAATCGGTTATAGATTGCTAAATCGGTTATACTTATAGATTGCTAAATCAGTTATAGATTGCCAAATCGGTTATACTTATAGATTGCTAAATCGGTTATACTTATAGATTGCTAAATCGGTTATAGATTGCCAAATCGGTTATACTTATAGATTGCTAAATCAGTTATAGATTGCCAAATCGGTTATACTTATAGATTGCTAAATCGCTTATAGATTGCTAAATCAGTTATAGATTGCCAAATCGGTTATACTTATAGATTGCTAAATCAGTTATAGATTGCCAAATCGGTTATACTTATAGATTTCTAAATCAGTTATAGATTGCCAAATCGGTTATACTTATAGATTGCTAAATCAGTTATAGATTGCCAAATCGGTTATACTTATAGATTGCTAAATCAGTTATAGATTGCCAAATCGGTTATACTTATAGATTGCTAAATCGCTTATAGATTGCTAAATCAGTTATAGATTGCCAAATCGGTTATACTTATAGATTGCTAAATCAGTTATGGATTGCCAAATCGGTTATACTTATAGATTGCTAAATCAGTTATAGATTGCCAAATCGGTTATACTTATAGATTGCTAAATCAGTTATAGATTGCCAAATCGGTTATACTAAAAGATTGCTAAATCAGTTATAGATTGCCAAATCGGTTATACTTATAGATTGCTAAATCAGTTATAGATTGCCAAATCGGTTATACTTATAGATTGCTAAATCAGTTATACATTGCCAAATCGGTTATACATTGCCAAATTGATTATACTTATAGATTTCTAAATCAGTTATAGATTGCCAAATCGGTTATACTTATAGATTGCTAAATCAGTTATAGATTGCCAAATCGGTTATACTTATAGATTGCTAAATCAGTTATGGATTGCTAAATCGGTTATACTTATAGATTGCTAAATCAGTTATAGATTGCTAAATCAGTTATAGATTGCCAAATCGGTTATACTTATAGATTGCTAAATCAGTTATAGATTGCCAAATCGGTTATACTTATAGATTGCTAAATCAGTTATACATTGCCAAATCGGTTATACATTGCCAAATTGATTAAACTTATAGATTTCTAAATCAGTTACAGATTGCCAAATCGGTTATACTTATAGATTGCGAAATCGCTTATAGATTGCTAAATCAGTTATAGATTGCCAAATCGGTTATACTTATAGATTGCTAAATCAGTTATAGATTGCCAAATCGGTTATACTTATAGATTGCTAAATCGCTTATAGATTGCTAAATCAGTTATAGATTGCCAAATCGGTTATACTTATAGATTGCTAAATCAGTTATGGATTGCCAAATCGGTTATACTTATAGATTGCTAAATCAGTTATAGATTGCCAAATCGGTTATACTTATAGATTGCTAAATCAGTTATAGATTGCCAAATCGGTTATACTTATAGATTGCTAAATCAGTTATAGATTGCCAAATCGGTTATACTTATAGATTGCTAAATCAGTTATAGATTGCCAAATCGGTTATACTTATAGATTGCTAAATCAGTTATACATTGCCAAATCGGTTATACATTGCCAAATTGATTATACTTATAGATTTCTAAATCAGTTATAGATTGCCAAATCGGTTATACTTATAGATTGCTAAATCAGTTATAGATTGCCAAATCGGTTATACTTATAGATTGCTAAATCAGTTATGGATTGCTAAATCGGTTATACTTATAGATTGCTAAATCAGTTATAGATTGCTAAATCAGTTATAGATTGCCAAATCGGTTATACTTATAGATTGCTAAATCAGTTATAGATTGCCAAATCGGTTATACTTATAGATTGCTAAATCAGTTATACATTGCCAAATCGGTTATACATTGCCAAATTGATTATACTTATAGATTTCTAAATCAGTTATAGATTGCCAAATCGGTTATACTTATAGATTGCTAAATCAGTTATAGATTGCCAAATCGGTTATACTTATAGATTGCTAAATCAGTTATGGATTGCTAAATCGGTTATACTTATAGATTGCTAAATCAGTTATAGATTGCTAAATCAGTTATAGATTGCCAAATCGGTTATACTTATAGATTGCTAAATCAGTTATGGATTGCCAAATCGGTTATACTTATAGATTGCTAAATCAGTTATAGATTGCCAAATCGGTTATACTTATAGATTGCGAAATCAGTTATAGATTGCCAAATCAGTTATACTTATAGATTGCCAAATCAGTTATAGATTGCCAAATCGGTTATACTTATAGACTGCTAAATCGGTTATACTTATAGATTGCTAAATCGGTTATAGATTGCTAAATCGGTTATAGATTGCTAAATCGGTTATACTTATAGATTGCCAAATCGGTTATAGATTGCTAAATCGGTTATACTTATAGATTGCTAAATCAGTTATAGATTGCCAAATCGGTTATACTTATAGATTGCTAAATCGGTTATACTTATAGATTGCTAAATCGGTTATAGATTGCCAAATCGGTTATACTTATAGATTGCTAAATCAGTTATAGATTGCCAAATCGGTTATACTTATAGATTGCTAAATCAGTTATAGATTGCCAAATCGGTTATACTAATAGATTGCTAAATCAGTTATAGATTGCCAAATCGGTTATACTTATAGATTGCTAAATCAGTTATAGATTGCCAAATCGGTTATACTTATAGATTGCTAAATCAGTTATAGATTGCCAAATCGGTTATACTTATAGATTGCTAAATCAGTTATACATTGCCAAATCAGTTATACTTATAGATTGCTAAATTGCTTATAGATTGCTAAATCAGTTATAGATTGCCAAATCGGTTATACTTATAGATTGCTAAATCAGTTATAGATTGCCAAATCGGTTATACTTATAGATTGCTAAATCAGTTATAGATTGCCAAATCGGTTATACTTATAGATTGCTAAATCAGTTATAGATTGCCAAATCGGTTATACTTATAGATTGCTAAATCAGTTATACATTGCCAAATCGGTTATACATTGCCAAATTGATTATACTTATAGATTTCTAAATCAGTTATAGATTGCCAAATCGGTTATACTTATAGATTGCTAAATCAGTTATAGATTGCCAAATCGGTTATACTTATAGATTGCTAAATCAGTTATGGATTGCTAAATCGGTTATACTTATAGATTGCTAAATCAGTTATAGATTGCCAAATCGGTTATACTTATAGATTGCTAAATCAGTTATAGATTGCCAAATCGGTTATACTTATAGATTGCTAAATCGCTTATAGATTGCTAAATCAGTTATAGATTGCCAAATCGGTTATACTTATAGATTGCTAAATCAGTTATAGATTGCCAAATCGGTTATACTTATAGATTGCTAAATCAGTTATAGATTGCCAAATCGGTTATACTTATAGATTGCTAAATCAGTTATAGATTGCCAAATCGGTTATACTTATAGATTGCTAAATCAGTTATACATTGCCAAATCGGTTATACATTGCCAAATTGATTATACTTATAGATTTCTAAATCAGTTATAGATTGCCAAATCGGTTATACTTATAGATTGCTAAATCAGTTATAGATTGCCAAATCGGTTATACTTATCGATTGCTAAATCAGTTATGGATTGCTAAATCGGTTATACTTATAGATTGCTAAATCAGTTATAGATTGCTAAATCAGTTATAGATTGCCAAATCGGTGATACTTATAGATTGCTAAATCAGTTATAGATTGCCAAATCGGTTATACTTATAGATTGCTAAATCAGTTATACATTGCCAAATCGGTTATACAATGCCAAATTGATTATACTTATAGATTTCTAAATCAGTTATAGATTGCCAAATCGGTTATACTTATAGATTGCTAAATCAGTTATAGATTGCCAAATCGGTTATACTTATAGATTGCTAAATCAGTTATGGATTGCTAAATCGGTTATACTTATAGATTGCTAAATCAGTTATGGATCTCGCGAGATCTTGGAGACGGCGGCAGGGATTTTCGAAGCTCCACACGGTCTCTACGTTTTTCGAAGTTAAGTCTGTTCACAATTGTATTTTGTCGAAACTGTATTTATCTTTCGGCGTGTGAAGTTATTGTGTGCAACTTTGGTTGTTTCTCGGTGTTTATCTTTCATAAATTGATCGTCTGTTTGCCGTGTCGCGAGCAAGGCCTTGTACAGTGTGCACTGTACAACCTTGAGGCTTTGTTTTTCTCTCAGTGGTCCGTCGTTTGTGATCCAATAACTTTCGTTCTCTGTATTCCCAGTCTTTTCACCCATAGCCTACTTCCTTGTGTAAATCTCAACTCAAAAAAAAACAAAAAAAAAAACAACATTTCCTTCTCTGTTCTCATTCGTTTATTCATTCTTATTCGTTCGTTCGTTCTTCGACCACGTGTTTCTCCCCCATTTCCCCAGATAGTTTTCACTCATTAACCTTCAATGTTTACACTTTCCCCTCAAGTTATGTATTCCGTCATATTTTATAACACCTTTTTCTTCTTCTTCTTTAAAAGGCTGCTTTCGACTTGCTCACCAAATCAATTCATCCCAAAAAAAATATCCATCTCCTATAGTGCCTTTGTTCTACATTCCCTAAACTCTCCTGCACTCCATCCTCCATCCAGCGTCCTTAAACGTATTTTTAACTCGAAGGTCACAAGAAACTCATTTTGCAATAAATGTTCGTTTCCCATAAATCGTACACTTTCAAAAATCCAATCTCACCCCTCCCCTCCAAATCTTCCCCATAACCCCTCCCCTCCAAATCTTCCCCATCACCCCTCCCCTCCAAATCTTCCCCATCAACCATCCCTTTCAAATCTCCCCCCTTGCCCCCTCCCTCCTAAACTACTCCCTCACCCCTCCCCGCCAAGACGCCCCCTCGCCCCTCCCCTCCTAGACTCCTGCCTCACCCCTCCCCTCCAAATCTCCCCCATATCCCATCCCTTTCAAATCCCTCCCCTTGTCCCTTCCCTCCCAAACTCCCCCCTCACCCCTCCCCTTCAAATCTCCCCACCCTCATTGCTTCTCAATTTCCCCCCGCTCACTCCCCCTCCTCAAAGCGTCCTCCCCGCTTCTTCCCCCTTCAAACTCTCACCTCCATCTCCCCCAACCTTCTGCCTCGCTCTTCCCCCTCCTCAAATAACACCTCATTGTGGCTCACCCAATCACCATCAAACCTTTTGTCCACCCCATCCTTCCCTTTCTCCGAGCTATTCTGAAATCTCTGACACACCTTCAACAGCTCTCCCTACCTCTTCCACCTCTTCCACATCTTACCCTACCCCTCCTCCCCCCTGTTCTGTATCTGATGCTCCCCCTTCCTCTTCATTAACGGTATGGACCTCAAACATCCGGGGCCTTCGTTCAAACTTAACTGATCTCTCCATACAGGTTGCTTCTGTCAAACCAGACGTGATCTGCTTAACAGAAACTTTCCTCCTTTATGATGTCTCTGATTCCATAGTATCTCTCCCGGGCTACTCCCTCCTCCGGTATGATAGACCTGAGCCTCGTCCTGGAGGCGGGGTTGCTATCTTTATCAAAAACTCTCTTCCTCACTCGCCCTGCACTGCACTCTCTCCACCTCACCCCCAGGAATACCTCTGGCTACGGCTTCCCCTTCGCTCCCACCTCTTGTTCATATGTGTGTTGTACCGTCCACCAAACAGTGATGACTCCATCTACATCTCGCTGTCTGATGATATGGACCAACTTCTATCTACTCATCCCAACTCTCTCTTCCTCATATGTGGTGATTTCAACTGTCATCATGCCAGTTGGCTGGGTGTGGGTACCTCTCTCACCAGCCATGGCTCCTCAGCAAAGGACTTCTGCGACTCACTGGGACTGACACAATCTGTCAATTTCCCGACCCGGATCTCAGTCAACGGAACATCTTCTCTTCTGGACTTGGTTATGACTAACTTCCCTGAAAATGTCTGCTGCTCTTCTTCTGCTCCGATCGGATCATCTGATCATGTCCTTGTTAAAGTGGACATCTCTCTGACCATCCTCAGGGAGCCTGCTCAGCGTCGACGAGTCTGGCATTTCACTCAGGCCAACTGGCACGGTCTTCAAGCAGCCATCAATCATCTGGACTGGTCTCCCATCTCTACCACCTCTGACATCAACTCATCCTGGGAATTCTTCCAAAGTAAATTGCTCTCTCTCATGCACAGATTTATCCCATCTCGTCTTCAGTTGTCATACCCTTCCTCCCGTCCATGGTACACGGAATCTTGTGGTGAGGCTGTTGCCCAGAAACAACTTGCCTTCGTCTCCTGGAAAGCAAATCCAACGGAAGGAAATCTCATTTCCTTTCACAAAGCCCGAAACAAGTGTGTGTCCACCCTCAGGAGAGCCAGGAAACAATATCTCTCCGTTCTCAAGACCGAACTCTCTTATCTGTCTCCCTCTTCCAAATCCTGGTGGCGTCTGGTCAAATCCGTTTCTGGTGTTTGTTCCCCCTCCATCCCCTCCCTTACCTCAAACGGCTACACAGCTGACTCCGCACGTGAAAAAGCTGAATGCCTCAACTCTGTGTTTGCCTCTAAATCTTGTGTCCCAAACCCATCCCTCTCTGTACCCACCATACCCAGTCGTACCCTGCTGCTCCTGGACTCCGTGTCCTTTCCTCCTGACAAGGTGGAAAAGTTTCTGTCAACCCTCGACTCTGATTCTGCAACTGGACCCGACGGCATCAGCCCACGGGTCCTAAAATCCTGCTCTGCTGCTCTATCTCACCCTCTCTCTGTTCTCTTCACCCTCTCTTTTGCTCAAGGTCAACTGCCATCTGCTTGGAAATCAGCCAACATCACCGCTTTGCACAAAAAAGGTGCAAAAACAGATCCTAGCAACTACAGACCAATCAGCCTTCTCCCAATTATCAGCAAAGTCATGGAATCCATCATTGCTTCTGATATGAAATCTTTCCTCTTCTCCAATGGCTTGATCTCTGATCATCAATTTGGTTTCAGACCAGGTCACTCTACTCTGGACATGCTGCTTCTGCTGTCTCAACAATGGATGGAGGTCCTCAATGCCAAACAGGAAATTAGAGCTGTCTCCCTCGACATATCACGTGCCTTCGACACGGTCTGGCACCCCGCTCTGCTCACCAAACTCTCCTCCTTTGGTATCCATGGAAATCTCCACGCATGGCTCGCGGACTTCCTCTCTAGTCGTCGTCAACGTGTGGCCCTGAATGGGTTTCTCTCATCTCCTCTTCCTGTTCAGGCTGGAGTTCCCCAAGGCAGTGTTCTGGGCCCCGTGCTTTTTCTGGTCTTCATCAATGATCTCTCTGACTCTCTCGAAAATCCTCTCTATCTCTTTGCTGATGACTCCACTCTCTGCCGCTCCATTCCTCTTCCCTCAGATCGGCAGTCTGCTGCCTCCTCACTCTCTGAAGACCTGGACAAAATCACAGACTGGTCAAACAAGTGGAACATGTCTTTCAATCCTGACAAATCTCACACTCTTACTATGTCTCTCCGAAAAGATCGACTGGACAACCCTCCCATCTACTTTCTCAACAATCCTCTCCAAGAAGTTCTGTCGCTCAAGATTTTGGGTCTCACTATCTGCCATGATCTTTCTTGGGAAAACCACATTTCCAAGCTGGCCTCCAAAGCCAGTCGCCGACTGGGCATCCTCCGTCGTGCGAAGTCCTTCCTCGGCACACCTGAGCTCCTCACCACATACAAGGCTTTCATCCGCAGCTCAATGGAATACTGTTCTCCCCTATGGGCCGGTGCTCCTGCCTCACACCTAGCTCGGCTTCACGCTGTTGAAACCAAAGCTTTCAGAATTATTGGAATCTCCCGCGATGAAGCTATCTCTGAGGGCCTTTCACTCACTCACCGCAGGCAGGTAGGTGGTCTTTCTGTCTTCTACCGACTCCTCTCCGGCCTTGCACCCCCAGCTCTCTCTGTGCTCTGTCCCCCAAATATTCCTACAGGTCGCACAAGATCTGCCAGCAACCCTCTGATGGTTAAACTGCCGAAATCTCGGCTCTCCGCTCACCTTCACTCTTTCATTCCTCTTTTCTCCCGCCTCTGGAACAAACTCCCTCACTCCCTTCAATCCCACTCCTCCCTCCAGGTCTTTAAAACAGCTGTTCACCACCATCTCTTATCTTCCCCCATCCAAAACCTTGATCTTTTCTACCCCCGCTAATTCACCCCAGATCCACCTTGTTTGAAATTCCAACTTCTTTCCTGGAAGTCCTGGCAGTGTCCATATGTTTTATACCTCTCCCACTGCCCCCTTCCCACGCCCCCCCCCCCCCCAAAGCCCTCGCCCTCTCTCAGATCTCTCGATGTCTCCATGTCTCTCGGTCCCTGCTCTCAAATGTTGTGTTTGTGTCCTTCCCCCTCTCTCCCCATCTTGTCTACCGCTCCCTATGTTATATGTTTTATGTGTCGGTTTGTCTTTCTGTGTGTTCATGTGATTAATGTTCGCTCTTTCACGAGCCTCGATATTGTATACAAAAAAAAAAAAAAAAAAAAAAAAAAAAAAAAAAAAAAAAAAAAAAAAAAAAAAAAAAATAGATTGCTAAATCAGTTATAGATTGCCAAATCGGTTATACTTATAGATTGCTAAATCAGTTATGGATTGCCAAATCGGTTATACTTATAGATTGCTAAATCAGTTATAGATTGCCAAATCGGTTATACTTATAGATTGCTAAATCAGTTATAGATTGCCAAATCAGTTATACTTATAGATTGCTAAATCAGTTATAGATTGCCAAATTGGTTATACTTATAGACTGCTAAATCGGTTATACTTATAGATTGCTAAATCGGTTATAGATTGCTAAATCGGTTATACTTATAGATTGCCAAATCGGTTATAGATTGCTAAATCGGTTATACTTATAGATTGCTAAATCAGTTATAGATTGCCAAATCGGTTATACTTATAGATTGCTAAATCGGTTATACTTATAGATTGCTAAATCGGTTATAGATTGCCAAATCGGTTATACTTACAGATTGCTAAATCAGTTATAGATTGCCAAATCGGTTATACTTATAGATTGCTAAATCGCTTATAGATTGCTAAATCGCTTATAGATTGCTAAATCAGTTATAGATTGCCAAATCGGTTATACTTATAGATTGCTAAATCAGTTATAGATTGCCAAATCGGTTATACTTATAGATTGCTAAATCAGTTATAGATTGCCAAATCGGTTATACTTATAGATTGCTAAATCAGTTATAGATTGCCAAATCGGTTATACTTATAGATTGCTAAATCAGTTATAGATTGCCAAATCGGTTATACTTATAGATTGCTAAATCAGTTATAGATTGCCAAATCGGTTATACTTATAGATTGCTAAATCAGTTATAGATTGCCAAATCGGTTATACTTATAGATTGCTAAATCGCTTATAGATTGCTAAATCAGTTATAGATTGCCAAATCGGTTATACTTATAGATTGCTAAATCAGTTATGGATTGCCAAATCGGTTATACTTATAGATTGCTAAATCAGTTATAGATTGCCAAATCGGTTATACTTATAGATTGCTAAATCAGTTATAGATTGCCAAATCGGTTATACTTATAGATTGCTAAATCAGTTATAGATTGCCAAATCGGTTATACTTATAGATTGCTAAATCAGTTCTAGATTGCCAAATCAGTTATACTTATAGATTGCTAAATCAGTTATAGATTGCCAAATCGGTTATACTTATAGATTGCTAAATCGCTTATAGATTGCTAAATCAGTTATAGATTGCCAAATCGGTTATACTTATAGATTGCTAAATCAGTTATAGATTGCCAAATCGGTTATACTTATAGATTGCTAAATCAGTTATAGATTGCCAAATCGGTTATACTTATAGATTGCTAAATCAGTTATACATTGCCAAATCGGTTATACATTGCCAAATCGATTATATACTTATAGATTTCTAAATCAGTTATAGATTGCCAAATCGGTTATACTTATAGATTGCTAAATCAGTTATAGATTGCCAAATCGGTTATACTTATAGATTGCTAAATCAGTTATAGATTGCCAAATCGGTTATACTTATAGATTGCTAAATCACTTATAGATTGCTAAATCAGTTATAGATTGCCAAATCGGTTATAATTATAGATTGCTAAATCAGTTATAGATTGCCAAATCGGTTATACTTATAGATTGCTAAATCAGTTATAGATTGCCAAATCGGTTATACTTATAGATTGCTAAATCAGTTATAGATTGCCAAATCGGTTATACTTATAGATTGCTAAATCAGTTATGGATTGCTAAATCGGTTATACTTATAGATTGCTAAATCAGTTATAGATTGCTAAATCAGTTATGGATTGCCAAATCGGTTATACTTATAGATTGCTAAATCAGTTATAGATTGCCAAATCGGTTATACTTATAGATTGCTAAATCGGTTATACTTATAGATTGCTAAATCGGTTATAGATTGCTAAATCGGTCATACTTATAGATTGCCAAATCGGTTCTTGATTGCTAAATCGGTTATACTTATAGATTGCTAAATCAGTTATAGATTGCCAAATCGGTTATACTTATAGATTGCTAAATCGGTTATACTTATAGATTGCTAAATCGGTTATACTTATAGATTGCCAAATCGGTTATAGATTGCTAAATCGGTTATACTTATAGATTGCCAAATCGGTTATAGATTGCTAAATCGGTTATACTTATAGATTGCCAAATCGGTTATAGATTGCCAAATCGGTTATACTTATAGATTGCTAAATCAGTTATAGATTGCTAAATCAGTTATAGATTGCCAAATCGGTTATACTTATAGATTGCTAAATCAGTTATAGATTGCTAAATCTGTTATAGATTGCCAAATCGGTTATACCTACAGATTGCTAAATCAGTTATAGATTGCTAAATCAGTTATAGATTGCTAAATCAGTTATAGATTGCTAAATCTGTTATAGATTGCCAAATCGGTTGTACATTGCCAAATCGGTTATACTGATAGATTGCTAAATCAGTTATAGATTGCCAAATCGGTTATACTTATAGATTGCTAAATCAGTTATAGATTGCCAAATCGGTTATACTTATAGATTGCTAAATCAGTTATAGATTGCTAAATCAGTTATAGATTGCCAAATCGGTTATAGATTGCCAAATCGGTTATACTTATAGATTGCTAAATCAGTTATAGATTGCCAAATCGGTTATACTTATAGATTGCTAAATCAGTTATAGATTGCCAAATCGGTTATACTTATAGATTGCTAAATCAGTTATAGATTGCCAAATCGGTTATACTTATAGATTGCTAAATCAGTTATAGATTGCCAAATCGGTTATACTTATAGATTGCTAAATCGCTTATAGATTGCTAAATCAGTTATAGATTGCCAAATCGGTTATACTTATAGATTGCTAAATCAGTTATGGATTGCCAAATCGGTTATACTTATAGATTGCTAAATCAGTTATAGATTGCCAAATCGGTTATACTTATAGATTGCTAAATCAGTTATAGATTGCCAAATCGGTTATACTTATAGATTGCTAAATCAGTTATAGATTGCCAAATCGGTTATACTTATAGATTGCTAAATCAGTTATAGATTGCCAAATCAGTTATACTTATAGATTGCTAAATCAGTTATAGATTGCCAAATCGGTTATACTTATAGATTGCTAAATCGCTTATAGATTGCTAAATCAGTTATAGATTGCCAAATCGGTTATACTTATAGATTGCTAAATCAGTTATAGATTGCCAAATCGGTTATACTTATAGATTGCTAAATCAGTTATAGATTGCCAAATCGGTTATACTTATAGATTGCTAAATCAGTTATACATTGCCAAATCGGTTATACATTGCCAAATCGATTATATACTTATAGATTTCTAAATCAGTTATAGATTGCCAAATCGGTTATACTTATAGATTGCTAAATCAGTTATAGATTGCCAAATCGGTTATACTTATAGATTGCTAAATCAGTTATAGATTGCCAAATCGGTTATACTTATAGATTGCTAAATCACTTATAGATTGCTAAATCAGTTATAGATTGCCAAATCGGTTATACTTATAGATTGCTAAATCAGTTATAGATTGCCAAATCGGTTATACTTATAGATTGCTAAATCAGTTATAGATTGCCAAATTGGTTATACTTATAGATTGCTAAATCAGTTATAGATTGCCAAATCGGTTATACTTATAGATTGCTAAATCAGTTATGGATTGCTAAATCGGTTATACTTATAGATTGCTAAATCAGTTATAGATTGCTAAATCAGTTATGGATTGCCAAATCGGTTATACTTATAGATTGCTAAATCAGTTATAGATTGCCAAATCGGTTATACTTATAGATTGCTAAATCGGTTATACTTATAGATTGCTAAATCGGTTATAGATTGCTAAATCGGTCATACTTATAGATTGCCAAATCGGTTCTTGATTGCTAAATCGGTTATACTTATAGATTGCTAAATCAGTTATAGATTGCCAAATCGGTTATACTTATAGATTGCTAAATCGGTTATACTTATAGATTGCTAAATCGGTTATACTTATAGATTGCCAAATCGGTTATAGATTGCTAAATCGGTTATACTTATAGATTGCCAAATCGGTTATAGATTGCTAAATCGGTTATACTTATAGATTGCCAAATCGGTTATAGATTGCCAAATCGGTTATACTTATAGATTGCTAAATCAGTTATAGATTGCTAAATCAGTTATAGATTGCCAAATCGGTTATACTTATAGATTGTTAAATCAGTTATAGATTGCTAAATCTGTTATAGATTGCCAAATCGGTTATACCTACAGATTGCTAAATCAGTTATAGATTGCTAAATCAGTTATAGATTGCTAAATCAGTTATAGATTGCTAAATCTGTTATAGATTGCCAAATCGGTTGTACATTGCCAAATCGGTTATACTGATAGATTGCTAAATCAGTTATAGATTGCCAAATCGGTTATACTTATAGATTGCTAAATCAGTTATAGATTGCCAAATCGGTTATACTTATAGATTGCTAAATCAGTTATAGATTGCTAAATCAGTTATAGATTGCCAAATCGGTTATAGATTGCCAAATCGGTTATACTTATAGATTGCTAAATCAGTTATAGATTGCTAAATCAGTTATAGATTGCCAAATCGGTTATACTTATAGATTGCTAAATCAGTTATACATTGCCAAATCGGTTATACTTATAGATTGCTAAATCAGTTATAGTTTGCTAAATCTGTTCTAGATTGCCAAATCGGTTATACTTATAGATTGCTAAATCAGTTATAGATTGCTAAATCAGTTATAGATTGCTAAATCTGTTATAGATTGCCAAATCGGTTATACTTATAGATTGCTAAATCAGTTATAGATTGCTAAATCAGTTATATATTGCTAAATCAGTTATAGATTGCTAAATCAGTTAGATTGCTAAATCAGTTATAGATTGCTAAATCAGTTATAGATTGCTAAATCTGTTATAGATTGCCAAATCGGTTATACTTATAGATTGCTAAATCAGTTATAGATTGCTAAATCAGTTATAGATTGCTAAATCAGTTATAGATTGCTAAATCAGTTAGAGATTGCTAAATCTGATATAGATTGCCAAATCGGTTATACTTATAGATTGCTAAATCAGTTATAGATTGCCAAATCGGTTTTAGATTGCTAAATCGGTTATACTTATAGATTGCTAAATCAGTTATAGATTGCCAAATCGGTTATACTTATAGATTGCTAAATCAGTTATACATTGCCAAATCGGTTATACTTATAGATTGCTAAATCAGTTATAGATTGCCAAATCGGTTATACTTATAGATTGCTAAATCAGTTATAGATTGCCAAATCGGTTATACTTATAGATTGCTAAATCAGTTATAGATTTCCAAATCGGTTATACTAAAAGATTGGTAAATCAGTTATACATTGCCAAATCGGTTATACTTATAGATTGCTAAATCAGTTATAGATTGCTAAATCAGTTATAGATTGCTAAATCTGTTATAGATTGCCAAATTGGTTATACTTATAGATTGCTAAATCAGTTATAGATTGCCAAATCGGTTATACTTATAGATTGCTAAATCAGTTATAGATTACTAAATCAGTTATAGATTGCTAAATCAGTTAGAGATTGCTAAATCTGTTATAGATTGCCAAATCGGTTATACTTTTAGATTGCTAAATCAGTTATAGATTGCCAAATCGGTTATAGATTGCCAAATCGGTTATAGATTGCCAAATCGGTTATAGATTGCCAAATCGGTTATAGATTGCTAAATCGGTTATACTTATAGATTGCTAAATCAGTTATAGATTGCCAAATCGGTTATACTTACAGATTGCTAAATCAGTTATAGATTGCTAAATCAGTTATAGATTGCCAAATCGGTTATACTTATAGATTGCTAAATCAGTTATAGATTGCCAAATCGGTTATACTTATAGATTGCTAAATCAGTTATACATTGCCAAATCGGTTATACATTGCCAAATTGATTATACTTATAGATTTCTAAATCAGTTATGGATTGCCAAATCGGTTATACTTATAGATTGCTAAATCAGTTATAGATTGCCAAATCGGTTATACTTATAGATTGCTAAATCAGTTATGGATTGCCAAATCGGTTATACTTATAGATTGCTAAATCAGTTATAGATTGCCAAATCGGTTATACTTATAGATTGCTAAATCAGTTATAGATTGCCAAATCAGTTATACTTATAGATTGCTAAATCAGTTATAGATTGCCAAATCGGTTATACTTATAGATTGCTAAATCGGTTATACTTATTGATTGCTAAATCGGTTATAGATTGCTAAATCGGTTATACTTATAGATTGCCAAATCGGTTATAGATTGCTAAATCGGTTATACTTATAGATTGCTAAATCAGTTATAGATTGCCAAATCGGTTATACTTATAGATTTCTAAATCGGTTATACTTGTAGATTGCTAAATCGGTTATAGATTGCTAAATCGGTTATACTTATAGATTGCCAAATCGGTTATAGATTGCTAAATCGGTTATACTTATAGATTGCTAAATCAGTTATAGATTGCCAAATCGGTTATACTTATAGATTGCTAAATCAGTTATAGATTGCCAAATCGGTTATACTTATAGATTGCTAAATCAGTTATACATTGCCAAATCGGTTATACTTATAGATTGCTAAATCAGTTATAGATTGCCAAATCGGTTATACTTAGATTGCTAAATCAGTTATAGATTGCTAAATCAGTTATAGATTGCTAAATCTGTTATAGATTGCCAAATCGGTTATACATTGCCAAATCGGTTATACTGATAGATTGCTAAATCAGTTATAGATTGCCAAATCGGTTATACTTATAGATTGCTAAATTAGTTATAGATTGCCAAATCGGTTATACTTATAGATTGCTAAATCAGTTATAGATTGCTAAATCAGTTAGAGATTGCTAAATCTGTTATAGATTGCCAAATCGGTTATACTTATAGATTGCTAAATCAGTTATAGATTGCTAAATCAGTTATAGATTGCGAAATCAGTTTTAGATTGCTAAATCTGTTATAGATTGCCAAATCGGTTATACTTATAGATTGCTAAATCAGTTATAGATTGCCAAATCGGTTATAGATTGCTAAATCGGTTATACTTATAGATTGCTAAATCAGTTATAGATTGCCAAATCGGTTATACTTATAGATTGCTAAATCAGTTATACATTGCCAAATCGGTTATACTTATAGATTGCTAAATCAGTTATAGATTGCCAAATCGGTTATACTTATAGATTGCTAAATCAGTTATAGATTGCCAAATCGGTTATACTTATAGATTGCTAAATCAGTTATAGTTTGCTAAATCTGTTATAGATTGCCAAATTGGTTATACTTATAGATTGCTAAATCAGTTATAGATTGCTAAATCTGTTATAGATTGCCAAATCGGTTATACTTATAGATTGCTAAATCAGTTATAGATTGCTAAATCAGTTATAGATTGCTAAATCAGTTATAGATTGCTAAATCACTTATAGATTGCTAAATCAGTTATAGATTGCTAAATCTGTTATAGATTGCCAAATCGGTTATACTTATAGATTGCTAAATCAGTTATAGATTGATAAATCAGTTAGAGATTGCTAAATCTGTTATAGATTGCCAAATCGGTTATACTTATAGATTGCTAAATCAGTTATACATTGCCAAATCGGTTATACTTATATATTGCTAAATCAGTTATAGATTGCCAAATCGGTTATACTTATAGATTGCTAAATCAGTTATACATTGCCAAATCGATTATACTTATAGATTGCTAAATCAGTTATATATTTCCAAATCGGTTATACTTATAGATTGCTAAATCAGTTATACATTGCCAAATCGGTTATACTTATAGATTGCTAAATCAGTTATACATTGCCAAATCGGTTATACTTATAGATTGCTAAATCTGTTATAGATTGCCAAATCGGTTATACTTATAGGTTGCTAAATCAGTTATAGATTGCTAAATCAGTTATAGATTGCTAAATCTGTTATAGATTGCCAAATCGGTTATACTTATAGATTGCTAAATCAGTTATAGATTGCTAAATCAGTTATATATTGCTAAATCAGTTATAGATTGCTAAATCAGTTATAGATTGCTAAATCAGTTCTAGATTGCCAAATCGGTTATACTTATAGATTGCTAAATCAGTTGTAGATTGCCAAATTGGTTATACTTATAGATTGCTAAATCAGTTATAGATTGCCAAATCGGTTATACTTATAGATTGCTAAATCAGTTATAGATTGCCAAATCGATTATACTTATAGATTGCTAAATCAGTTATACATTGCCAAATCGGTTATACATTGTCAAATCGATTATACTTATAGATTTCTAAATCAGTTATAGATTGCCAAATCGGTTATACTTATAGATTGCTAAATCGCTTATAGATTGCTAAATCAGTTATAGATTGCCAAATCGGTTATACTTATAGATTGCTAAATCAGTTATGGATTGCCAAATCGGTTATACTTATAGATTGCTAAATCAGTTATAGATTGCCAAATCGGTTATACTTATAGATTGCTAAATCAGTTATAGATTGCCAAATCGGTTATACTTATAGATTGCTAAATCAGTTATAGATTGCCAAATCGGTTATACTTATAGATTGCTAAATCAGTTATAGATTGCCAAATCGGTTATACTTATAGATTGCTAAATCAGTTATACATTGCCAAATCGGTTATACATTGCCAAATTGATTATACTTATAGATTTCTAAATCAGTTATAGATTGCCAAATCGGTTATACTTATAGATTGCTAAATCAGTTATAGATTGCTAAATCAGTTATAGATTGCCAAATCGGTGATACTTATAGATTGCTAAATCAGTTATAGATTGCCAAATCGGTTATACTTATAGATTGCTAAATCAGTTATAGATTGCCAAATCGGTTATACTTATAGATTGCTAAATCAGTTATGGATTGCTAAATCGGTTATACTTATAGATTGCTAAATCAGTTATAGATTGCTAAATCAGTTATAGATTGCCAAATCGGTTATACTTATAGATTGCTAAATCAGTTATGGATTGCCAAATCGGTTATACTTATAGATTGCTAAATCAGTTATAGATTGCCAAATCGGTTATACTTATAGATTGCTAAATCAGTTATAGATTGCCAAATCAGTTATACTTATAGATTGCTAAATCAGTTATAGATTGCCAAATCGGTTATACTTATAGACTGCTAAATCGGTGATACTTATAGATTGCTAAATCGGTTATAGATTGCTAAATCGGTTATACTTTTAGATTGCCAAATCGGTTATAGATTGCTAAATCGGTTATACTTATAGATTGCTAAATCAGTTATAGATTGCCAAATCGGTTATACTTATAGATTGCTAAATCGGTTATACTTATAGATTGCTAAATCGGTTATAGATTGCCAAATCGGTTATACTTATAGATTGCTAAATCAGTTATAGATTGCCAAATCGGTTATACTTATAGATTGCTAAATCGCTTATAGATTGCTAAATCAGTTATAGATTGCCAAATCGGTTATACTTATAGATTGCTAAATCAGTTATAGATTGCCAAATCGGTTATACTTATAGATTGCTAAATCAGTTATAGATTGCCAAATCGGTTATACTTATAGATTGCTAAATCAGTTATAGATTGCCAAATCGGTTATACTTATAGATTGCTAAATCAGTTATAGATTGCCAAATCGGTTATACTTATAGATTGCTAAATCAGTTATAGATTGCCAAATCGGTTATACTTATAGATTGCTAAATCAGTTATAGATTGCCAAATCGGTTATAGATTGCTAAATCGGTTATACTTATAGATTGCTAAATCAGTTATAGATTGCCAAATCGGTTATACTTATAGATTGCTAAATCAGTTATACATTGCCAAATCGGTTATACTTATAGATTGCTAAATCAGTTATAGATTGCCAAATCGGTTATACTTATAGATTGCTAAATCAGTTATAGATTGCCAAATCGGTTATACTTATAGATTGCTAAATCAGTTATAGATTTCCAAATCGGTTATACTTATAGATTGCTAAATCAGTTATACATTGCCAAATCGGTTATACTTATAGATTGCTAAATCAGTTATAGTTTGCTAAATCTGTTCTAGATTGCCAAATCGGTTATACTTATAGATTGCTAAATCAGTTATAGATTGCTAAATCAGTTATAGATTGCTAAATCTGTTATAGATTGCCAAATCGGTTATACTTATAGATTGCTAAATCAGTTATAGATTGCTAAATCAGTTATATATTGCTAAATCAGTTATAGATTGCTAAATCAGTTAGATTGCTAAATCAGTTATAGATTGCTAAATCAGTTATAGATTGCTAAATCTGTTATAGATTGCCAAATCGGTTATACTTATAGATTGCTAAATCAGTTATAGATTGCTAAATCAGTTATAGATTGCTAAATCAGTTATAGATTGCTAAATCAGTTAGAGATTGCTAAATCTGATATAGATTGCCAAATCGGTTATACTTATAGATTGCTAAATCAGTTATAGATTGCCAAATCGGTTTTAGATTGCTAAATCGGTTATACTTATAGATTGCTAAATCAGTTATAGATTGCCAAATCGGTTATACTTATAGATTGCTAAATCAGTTATACATTGCCAAATCGGTTATACTTATAGATTGCTAAATCAGTTATAGATTGCCAAATCGGTTATACTTATAGATTGCTAAATCAGTTATAGATTGCCAAATCGGTTATACTTATAGATTGCTAAATCAGTTATAGATTTCCAAATCGGTTATACTAAAAGATTGGTAAATCAGTTATACATTGCCAAATCGGTTATACTTATAGATTGCTAAATCAGTTATAGTTTGCTAAATCTGTTATAGATTGCCAAATCGGTTATACTTATAGATTGCTAAATCAGTTATAGATTGCTAAATCAGTTATAGATTGCTAAATCTGTTATAGATTGCCAAATTGGTTATACTTATAGATTGCTAAATCAGTTATAGATTGCCAAATCGGTTATACTTATTGATTGCTAAATCAGTTATAGATTACTAAATCAGTTATAGATTGCTAAATCAGTTAGAGATTGCTAAATCTGTTATAGATTGCCAAATCGGTTATACTTTTAGATTGCTAAATCAGTTATAGATTGCCAAATCGGTTATAGATTGCCAAATCGGTTATAGATTGCCAAATCGGTTATAGATTGCCAAATCGGTTATAGATTGCTAAATCGGTTATACTTATAGATTGCTAAATCAGTTATAGATTGCCAAATCGGTTATACTTACAGATTGCTAAATCAGTTATAGATTGCTAAATCAGTTATAGATTGCCAAATCGGTTATACTTATAGATTGCTAAATCAGTTATAGATTGCCAAATCGGTTATACTTATAGATTGCTAAATCAGTTATACATTGCCAAATCGGTTATACATTGCCAAATTGATTATACTTATAGATTTCTAAATCAGTTATGGATTGCCAAATCGGTTATACTTATAGATTGCTAAATCAGTTATAGATTGCCAAATCGGTTATACTTATAGATTGCTAAATCAGTTATGGATTGCCAAATCGGTTATACTTATAGATTGCTAAATCAGTTATAGATTGCCAAATCGGTTATACTTATAGATTGCTAAATCAGTTATAGATTGCCAAATCAGTTATACTTATAGATTGCTAAATCAGTTATAGATTGCCAAATCGGTTATACTTATAGATTGCTAAATCGGTTATACTTATTGATTGCTAAATCGGTTATAGATTGCTAAATCGGTTATACTTATAGATTGCCAAATCGGTTATAGATTGCTAAATCGGTTATACTTATAGATTGCTAAATCAGTTATAGATTGCCAAATCGGTTATACTTATAGATTTCTAAATCGGTTATACTTGTAGATTGCTAAATCGGTTATAGATTGCTAAATCGGTTATACTTATAGATTGCCAAATCGGTTATAGATTGCTAAATCGGTTATACTTATAGATTGCTAAATCAGTTATAGATTGCCAAATCGGTTATACTTATAGATTGCTAAATCAGTTATAGATTGCCAAATCGGTTATACTTATAGATTGCTAAATCAGTTATACATTGCCAAATCGGTTATACTTATAGATTGCTAAATCAGTTATAGATTGCCAAATCGGTTATACTTAGATTGCTAAATCAGTTATAGATTGCTAAATCAGTTATAGATTGCTAAATCTGTTATAGATTGCCAAATCGGTTATACATTGCCAAATCGGTTATACTGATAGATTGCTAAATCAGTTATAGATTGCCAAATCGGTTGTACTTATAGATTGCTAAATCAGTTATAGATTGCCAAATCGGTTATACTTATAGATTGCTAAATCAGTTATAGATTGCTAAATCAGTTAGAGATTGCTAAATCTGTTATAGATTGCCAAATCGGTTATACTTATAGATTGCTAAATCAGTTATAGATTGCTAAATCAGTTATAGATTGCAAAATCAGTTATAGATTGCGAAATCAGTTATAGATTGCTAAATCTGTTATAGATTGCCAAATCGGTTATACTTATAGATTGCTAAATCAGTTATAGATTGCCAAATCGGTTATAGATTGCTAAATCGGTTATACTTATAGATTGCTAAATCAGTTATAGATTGCCAAATCGGTTATACTTATAGATTGCTAAATCAGTTATACATTGCCAAATCGGTTATACTTATAGATTGCTAAATCAGTTATAGATTGCCAAATCGGTTATACTTATAGATTGCTAAATCAGTTATAGATTGCCAAATCGGTTATACTTATAGATTGCTAAATCAGTTATAGTTTGCTAAATCTGTTATAGATTGCCAAATTGGTTATACTTATAGATTGCTAAATCAGTTATAGATTGCTAAATCTGTTATAGATTGCCAAATCGGTTATACTTATAGATTGCTAAATCAGTTATAGATTGCTAAATCAGTTATAGATTGCTAAATCAGTTATAGATTGCTAAATCACTTATAGATTGCTAAATCAGTTATAGATTGCTAAATCTGTTATAGATTGCCAAATCGGTTATACTTATAGATTGCTAAATCAGTTATAGATTGATAAATCAGTTAGAGATTGCTAAATCTGTTATAGATTGCCAAATCGGTTATACTTATAGATTGCTAAATCAGTTATACATTGCCAAATCGGTTATACTTATATATTGCTAAATCAGTTATAGATTGCCAAATCGGTTATACTTATAGATTGCTAAATCAGTTATACATTGCCAAATCGGTTATACTTATAGATTGCTAAATCAGTTATAGATTTCCAAATCGGTTATACTTATAGATTGCTAAATCAGTTATACATTGCCAAATCGGTTATACTTATAGATTGCTAAATCAGTTATACATTGCCAAATCGGTTATACTTATAGATTGCTAAATCTGTTATAGATTGCCAAATCGGTTATACTTATAGATTGCTAAATCAGTTATAGATTACTAAATCAGTTATAGATTGCTAAATCAGTTAGAGATTGCTAAATCTGTTATAGATTGCCAAATCGGTTATACTTTTAGATTGCTAAATCAGTTATAGATTGCCAAATCGGTTATAGATTGCCAAATCGGTTATAGATTGCCAAATCGGTTATAGATTGCCAAATCGGTTATAGATTGCTAAATCGGTTATACTTATAGATTGCTAAATCAGTTATAGATTGCCAAATCGGTTATACTTACAGATTGCTAAATCAGTTATAGATTGCTAAATCAGTTATAGATTGCCAAATCGGTTATACTTATAGATTGCTAAATCAGTTATAGATTGCCAAATCGGTTATACTTATAGATTGCTAAATCAGTTATACATTGCCAAATCGGTTATACATTGCCAAATTGATTATACTTATAGATTTCTAAATCAGTTATGGATTGCCAAATCGGTTATACTTATAGATTGCTAAATCAGTTATAGATTGCCAAATCGGTTATACTTATAGATTGCTAAATCAGTTATGGATTGCCAAATCGGTTATACTTATAGATTGCTAAATCAGTTATAGATTGCCAAATCGGTTATACTTATAGATTGCTAAATCAGTTATAGATTGCCAAATCAGTTATACTTATAGATTGCTAAATCAGTTATAGATTGCCAAATCGGTTATACTTATAGATTGCTAAATCGGTTATACTTATTGATTGCTAAATCGGTTATAGATTGCTAAATCGGTTATACTTATAGATTGCCAAATCGGTTATAGATTGCTAAATCGGTTATACTTATAGATTGCTAAATCAGTTATAGATTGCCAAATCGGTTATACTTATAGATTTCTAAATCGGTTATACTTGTAGATTGCTAAATCGGTTATAGATTGCTAAATCGGTTATACTTATAGATTGCCAAATCGGTTATAGATTGCTAAATCGGTTATACTTATAGATTGCTAAATCAGTTATAGATTGCCAAATCGGTTATACTTATAGATTGCTAAATCAGTTATAGATTGCCAAATCGGTTATACTTATAGATTGCTAAATCAGTTATACATTGCCAAATCGGTTATACTTATAGATTGCTAAATCAGTTATAGATTGCCAAATCGGTTATACTTAGATTGCTAAATCAGTTATAGATTGCTAAATCAGTTATAGATTGCTAAATCTGTTATAGATTGCCAAATCGGTTATACATTGCCAAATCGGTTATACTGATAGATTGCTAAATCAGTTATAGATTGCCAAATCGGTTATACTTATAGATTGCTAAATTAGTTATAGATTGCCAAATCGGTTATACTTATAGATTGCTAAATCAGTTATAGATTGCTAAATCAGTTAGAGATTGCTAAATCTGTTATAGATTGCCAAATCGGTTATACTTATAGATTGCTAAATCAGTTATAGATTGCTAAATCAGTTATAGATTGCGAAATCAGTTTTAGATTGCTAAATCTGTTATAGATTGCCAAATCGGTTATACTTATAGATTGCTAAATCAGTTATAGATTGCCAAATCGGTTATAGATTGCTAAATCGGTTATACTTATAGATTGCTAAATCAGTTATAGATTGCCAAATCGGTTATACTTATAGATTGCTAAATCAGTTATACATTGCCAAATCGGTTATACTTATAGATTGCTAAATCAGTTATAGATTGCCAAATCGGTTATACTTATAGATTGCTAAATCAGTTATAGATTGCCAAATCGGTTATACTTATAGATTGCTAAATCAGTTATAGTTTGCTAAATCTGTTATAGATTGCCAAATTGGTTATACTTATAGATTGCTAAATCAGTTATAGATTGCTAAATCTGTTATAGATTGCCAAATCGGTTATACTTATCTATCTATAATTCCAGCAATCTCTGTGTGTCTGTGTGTCTGTGTGTCTGTGTGTCTGTGTGTCTGTGTGTCTGTGTGTCTGTGTGTCTGTGTGTCTGTGACCGCTGTTTCTCGACAACCACGGGTCCGATATACTTTAAACTTGCCAGGTATATTGCTGGGGACCCGAGGATGTGCCTTTTCAAGGTTTTAAATTAATCGGACAAGTACTTACCGAGCTATGTCCAAAAAACGCTTCAACCAATCAGAGAGCAGCGAGCTATCACGTGTGCCGAACGTGGCGATCAGACTCTGCCTCGGACGGCACATTTGACAGCGTATTCATTTATTTCACGTTGGAAAACTATGTTGCCGTTAAACTATGTTTTAAAACGAATTCAAACTGCGATTAAATTAAAACGATTCATCGTAACTGCGATTTGCGAACTTCCGGACAGTGACGACTTCACTTCCGGCAGCCAATCACAGAACGCTTTGTTGCGTAGGCGTGGCCGATGTGAGACGAGCGGAGCTGAGCGCGTTACGAGCTGACCGCCATTACGGTACGTAATTCGATTTCTTATGCGCATTATTTCTCCCAATTCAGTCAGAGCGAAGGGCGGAAGCGAAGAGCGTTGTTTTTTTTGTTTACGGGCGTACGGGCGGGGTAGAGCGTACGGGTAGCGTTTTTTTTTTTTTTTGGCAAGGAACGGGCACCCACGTACGGGCAATGCCCTAGTAGATTGCTAAATCAGTTATAGATTGCTAAATCAGTTATAGATTGCTAAATCAGTTATAGATTGCTAAATCACTTATAGATTGCTAAATCAGTTATAGATTGCTAAATCTGTTATAGATTGCCAAATCGGTTATACTTATAGATTGCTAAATCAGTTATAGATTGATAAATCAGTTAGAGATTGCTAAATCTGTTATAGATTGCCAAATCGGTTATACTTATAGATTGCTAAATCAGTTATACATTGCCAAATCGGTTATACTTATATATTGCTAAATCAGTTATAGATTGCCAAATCGGTTATACTTATAGATTGCTAAATCAGTTATACATTGCCAAATCGATTATACTTATAGATTGCTAAATCAGTTATATATTTCCAAATCGGTTATACTTATAGATTGCTAAATCAGTTATACATTGCCAAATCGGTTATACTTATAGATTGCTAAATCAGTTATACATTGCCAAATCGGTTATACTTATAGATTGCTAAATCTGTTATAGATTGCCAAATCGGTTATACTTATAGGTTGCTAAATCAGTTATAGATTGCTAAATCAGTTATAGATTGCTAAATCTGTTATAGATTGCCAAATCGGTTATACTTATAGATTGCTAAATCAGTTATAGATTGCTAAATCAGTTATATATTGCTAAATCAGTTATAGATTGCTAAATCAGTTATAGATTGCTAAATCAGTTCTAGATTGCCAAATCGGTTATACTTATAGATTGCTAAATCAGTTGTAGATTGCCAAATTGGTTATACTTATAGATTGCTAAATCAGTTATAGATTGCCAAATCGGTTATACTTATAGATTGCTAAATCAGTTATAGATTGCCAAATCGATTATACTTATAGATTGCTAAATCAGTTATACATTGCCAAATCGGTTATACATTGTCAAATCGATTATACTTATAGATTTCTAAATCAGTTATAGATTGCCAAATCGGTTATACTTATAGATTGCTAAATCGCTTATAGATTGCTAAATCAGTTATAGATTGCCAAATCGGTTATACTTATAGATTGCTAAATCAGTTATGGATTGCCAAATCGGTTATACTTATAGATTGCTAAATCAGTTATAGATTGCCAAATCGGTTATACTTATAGATTGCTAAATCAGTTATAGATTGCCAAATCGGTTATACTTATAGATTGCTAAATCAGTTATAGATTGCCAAATCGGTTATACTTATAGATTGCTAAATCAGTTATAGATTGCCAAATCGGTTATACTTATAGATTGCTAAATCAGTTATACATTGCCAAATCGGTTATACATTGCCAAATTGATTATACTTATAGATTTCTAAATCAGTTATAGATTGCCAAATCGGTTATACTTATAGATTGCTAAATCAGTTATAGATTGCTAAATCAGTTATAGATTGCCAAATCGGTGATACTTATAGATTGCTAAATCAGTTATAGATTGCCAAATCGGTTATACTTATAGATTGCTAAATCAGTTATAGATTGCCAAATCGGTTATACTTATAGATTGCTAAATCAGTTATGGATTGCTAAATCGGTTATACTTATAGATTGCTAAATCAGTTATAGATTGCTAAATCAGTTATAGATTGCCAAATCGGTTATACTTATAGATTGCTAAATCAGTTATGGATTGCCAAATCGGTTATACTTATAGATTGCTAAATCAGTTATAGATTGCCAAATCGGTTATACTTATAGATTGCTAAATCAGTTATAGATTGCCAAATCAGTTATACTTATAGATTGCTAAATCAGTTATAGATTGCCAAATCGGTTATACTTATAGACTGCTAAATCGGTGATACTTATAGATTGCTAAATCGGTTATAGATTGCTAAATCGGTTATACTTTTAGATTGCCAAATCGGTTATAGATTGCTAAATCGGTTATACTTATAGATTGCTAAATCAGTTATAGATTGCCAAATCGGTTATACTTATAGATTGCTAAATCGGTTATACTTATAGATTGCTAAATCGGTTATAGATTGCCAAATCGGTTATACTTATAGATTGCTAAATCAGTTATAGATTGCCAAATCGGTTATACTTATAGATTGCTAAATCGCTTATAGATTGCTAAATCAGTTATAGATTGCCAAATCGGTTATACTTATAGATTGCTAAATCAGTTATAGATTGCCAAATCGGTTATACTTATAGATTGCTAAATCAGTTATAGATTGCCAAATCGGTTATACTTATAGATTGCTAAATCAGTTATAGATTGCCAAATCGGTTATACTTATAGATTGCTAAATCAGTTATAGATTGCCAAATCGGTTATACTTATAGATTGCTAAATCAGTTATAGATTGCCAAATCGGTTATACTTATAGATTGCTAAATCAGTTATAGATTGCCAAATCGGTTATACTTATAGATTGCTAAATCAGTTATAGATTGCCAAATCGGTTATACTTATAGATTGCTAAATCAGTTATAGATTGCTAAATCAGTTATAGATTGCTAAATCTGTTATAGATTGCCAAATTGGTTATACTTATAGATTGCTAAATCAGTTATAGATTGCCAAATCGGTTATACTTATTGATTGCTAAATCAGTTATAGATTACTAAATCAGTTATAGATTGCTAAATCAGTTAGAGATTGCTAAATCTGTTATAGATTGCCAAATCGGTTATACTTTTAGATTGCTAAATCAGTTATAGATTGCCAAATCGGTTATAGATTGCCAAATCGGTTATAGATTGCCAAATCGGTTATAGATTGCCAAATCGGTTATAGATTGCTAAATCGGTTATACTTATAGATTGCTAAATCAGTTATAGATTGCCAAATCGGTTATACTTACAGATTGCTAAATCAGTTATAGATTGCTAAATCAGTTATAGATTGCCAAATCGGTTATACTTATAGATTGCTAAATCAGTTATAGATTGCCAAATCGGTTATACTTATAGATTGCTAAATCAGTTATACATTGCCAAATCGGTTATACATTGCCAAATTGATTATACTTATAGATTTCTAAATCAGTTATGGATTGCCAAATCGGTTATACTTATAGATTGCTAAATCAGTTATAGATTGCCAAATCGGTTATACTTATAGATTGCTAAATCAGTTATGGATTGCCAAATCGGTTATACTTATAGATTGCTAAATCAGTTATAGATTGCCAAATCGGTTATACTTATAGATTGCTAAATCAGTTATAGATTGCCAAATCAGTTATACTTATAGATTGCTAAATCAGTTATAGATTGCCAAATCGGTTATACTTATAGATTGCTAAATCGGTTATACTTATTGATTGCTAAATCGGTTATAGATTGCTAAATCGGTTATACTTATAGATTGCCAAATCGGTTATAGATTGCTAAATCGGTTATACTTATAGATTGCTAAATCAGTTATAGATTGCCAAATCGGTTATACTTATAGATTTCTAAATCGGTTATACTTGTAGATTGCTAAATCGGTTATAGATTGCTAAATCGGTTATACTTATAGATTGCCAAATCAGTTATAGATTGCCAAATCGGTTATACTTATAGATTGCTAAATCAGTTATACATTGCCAAATCGGTTATACTTATAGATTGCTAAATCAGTTATAGATTGCCAAATCGGTTATACTTAGATTGCTAAATCAGTTATAGATTGCCAAATCGGTTATACTTATAGATTGCTAAATCAGTTATAGATTGCCAAATCGGTTATACTTATAGATTGCTAAATCAGTTATACATTGCCAAATCGGTTATACTTATAGATTGCTAAATCAGTTATAGATTGCCAAATCGGTTATACTTATAGATTGCTAAATCAGTTATACATTGCCAAATCGGTTATACTTATAGATTGCTAAATCAGTTATAGATTGCCAAATCGGTTATACTTAGATTGCTAAATCAGTAAAAAATTGCTAAATCAGTTATAGATTGCTAAATCTGTTATAGATTGCCAAATCGGTTATACATTGCCAAATCGGTTATACTGATAGATTGCTAAATCAGTTATAGATTGCCAAATCGGTTGTACTTATAGATTGCTAAATCAGTTATAGATTGCCAAATCGGTTATACTTATAGATTGCTAAATCAGTTATAGATTGCTAAATCAGTTAGAGATTGCTAAATCTGTTATAGATTGCCAAATCGGTTATACTTATAGATTGCTAAATCAGTTATAGATTGCTAAATCAGTTATAGATTGCAAAATCAGTTATAGATTGCGAAATCAGTTATAGATTGCTAAATCTGTTATAGATTGCCAAATCGGTTATACTTATAGATTGCTAAATCAGTTATAGATTGCCAAATCGGTTATAGATTGCTAAATCGGTTATACTTATAGATTGCTAAATCAGTTATAGATTGCCAAATCGGTTATACTTATAGATTGCTAAATCAGTTATACATTGCCAAATCGGTTATACTTATAGATTGCTAAATCAGTTATAGATTGCCAAATCGGTTATACTTATAGATTGCTAAATCAGTTATAGATTGCCAAATCGGTTATACTTATAGATTGCTAAATCAGTTATAGTTTGCTAAATCTGTTATAGATTGCCAAATTGGTTATACTTATAGATTGCTAAATCAGTTATAGATTGCTAAATCTGTTATAGATTGCCAAATCGGTTATACTTATAGATTGCTAAATCAGTTATAGATTGCTAAATCAGTTATAGATTGCTAAATCAGTTATAGATTGCTAAATCACTTATAGATTGCTAAATCAGTTATAGATTGCTAAATCTGTTATAGATTGCCAAATCGGTTATACTTATAGATTGCTAAATCAGTTATAGATTGATAAATCAGTTAGAGATTGCTAAATCTGTTATAGATTGCCAAATCGGTTATACTTATAGATTGCTAAATCAGTTATACATTGCCAAATCGGTTATACTTATATATTGCTAAATCAGTTATAGATTGCCAAATCGGTTATACTTATAGATTGCTAAATCAGTTATACATTGCCAAATCGGTTATACTTATAGATTGCTAAATCAGTTCTAGATTTCCAAATCGGTTATACTTATAGATTGCTAAATCAGTTATACATTGCCAAATCGGTTATACTTATAGATTGCTAAATCAGTTATACATTGCCAAATCGGTTATACTTATAGATTGCTAAATCTGTTATAGATTGCCAAATCGGTTATACTTATAGGTTGCTAAATCAGTTATAGATTGCTAAATCAGTTATAGATTGCTAAATCTGTTATAGATTGCCAAATCGGTTATACTTATAGATTGCTAAATCAGTTATAGATTGCTAAATCAGTTATATATTGCTAAATCAGTTATAGATTGCTAAATCAGTTATAGATTGCTAAATCAGTTATAGATTGCCAAATCGGTTATACTTATAGATTGCTAAATCAGTTGTAGATTGCCAAATTGGTTATACTTATAGATTGCTAAATCAGTTATAGATTGCCAAATCGGTTATACTTATAGATTGCTAAATCAGTTATAGATTGCCAAATCGGTTATACTTATAGATTGCTAAATCAGTTATACATTGCCAAATCGGTTATACATTGTCAAATCGATTATACTTATAGATTTCTAAATCAGTTATAGATTGCCAAATCGGTTATACTTATAGATTGCTAAATCGCTTATAGATTGCTAAATCAGTTATAGATTGCCAAATCGGTTATACTTATAGATTGCTAAATCAGTTATGGATTGCCAAATCGGTTATACTTATAGATTGCTAAATCAGTTATAGATTGCCAAATCGGTTATACTTATAGATTGCTAAATCAGTTATAGATTGCCAAATCGGTTATACTTATAGATTGCTAAATCAGTTATAGATTGCCAAATCGGTTATACTTATAGATTGCTAAATCAGTTATAGATTGCCAAATCGGTTATACTTATAGATTGCTAAATCAGTTATACATTGCCAAATCGGTTATACATTGCCAAATTGATTATACTTATAGATTTCTAAATCAGTTATAGATTGCCAAATCGGTTATACTTATAGATTGCTAAATCAGTTATAGATTGCTAAATCAGTTATAGATTGCCAAATCGGTGATACTTATAGATTGCTAAATCAGTTATAGATTGCCAAATCGGTTATACTTATAGATTGCTAAATCAGTTATAGATTGCCAAATCGGTTATACTTATAGATTGCTAAATCAGTTATGGATTGCTAAATCGGTTATACTTATAGATTGCTAAATCAGTTATAGATTGCTAAATCAGTTATAGATTGCCAAATCGGTTATACTTATAGATTGCTAAATCAGTTATGGATTGCCAAATCGGTTATACTTATAGATTGCTAAATCAGTTATAGATTGCCAAATCGGTTATACTTATAGATTGCTAAATCAGTTATAGATTGCCAAATCAGTTATACTTATAGATTGCTAAATCAGTTATAGATTGCCAAATCGGTTATACTTATAGACTGCTAAATCGGTGATACTTATAGATTTCTAAATCGGTTATAGATTGCTAAATCGGTTATACTTTTAGATTGCCAAATCGGTTATAGATTGCTAAATCGGTTATACTTATAGATTGCTAAATCAGTTATAGATTGCCAAATCGGTTATACTTATAGATTGCTAAATCGGTTATACTTATAGATTGCTAAATCGGTTATAGATTGCCAAATCGGTTATACTTATAGATTGCTAAATCAGTTATAGATTGCCAAATCGGTTATACTTATAGATTGCTAAATCGCTTATAGATTGCTAAATCAGTTATAGATTGCCAAATCGGTTATACTTATAGATTGCTAAATCAGTTATAGATTGCCAAATCGGTTATACTTATAGATTGCTAAATCAGTTATAGATTGCCAAATCGGTTATACTTATAGATTGCTAAATCAGTTATAGATTGCCAAATCGGTTATACTTATAGATTGCTAAATCAGTTATAGATTGCCAAATCGGTTATACTTATAGATTGCTAAATCAGTTATAGATTGCCAAATCGGTTATACTTATAGATTGCTAAATCAGTTATAGATTGCCAAATCGGTTATACTTATAGATTGCTAAATCAGTTATAGATTGCCAAATCGGTTATACTTATAGATTGCTAAATCGCTTATAGATTGCTAAATCAGTTATAGATTGCCAAATCGGTTATACTTATAGATTGCTAAATCAGTTATGGATTGCCAAATCGGTTATACTTATAGATTGCTAAATCAGTTATAGATTGCCAAATCGGTTATACTTATAGATTGCTAAATCAGTTATAGATTGCCAAATCGGTTATACTTATAGATTGCTAAATCAGTTATAGATTGCCAAATCGGTTATACTTATAGATTGCTAAATCAGTTATAGATTGCCAAATCGGTTATACTTATAGATTGCTAAATCAGTTATAGATTGCCAAATCGGTTATACTTATAGATTGCTAAATCAGTTATAGATTGCCAAATCGGTTATACTTATAGATTGCTAAATCAGTTATAGATTGCCAAATCGGTTATACTTATAGATTGCTAAATCGCTTATAGATTGCTAAATCAGTTATAGATTGCCAAATCGGTTATACTTATAGATTGCTAAATCAGTTATGGATTGCCAAATCGGTTATACTTATAGATTGCTAAATCAGTTATAGATTGCCAAATCGGTTATACTTATAGATTGCTAAATCAGTTATAGATTGCCAAATCGGTTATACTTATAGATTGCTAAATCAGTTATAGATTGCCAAATCGGTTATACTTATAGATTGCTAAATCAGTTATAGATTGCCAAATCGGTTATACTTATAGATTGCTAAATCGCTTATAGATTGCTAAATCAGTTATAGATTGCCAAATCGGTTATACTTATAGATTGCTAAATCAGTTATAGATTGCCAAATCGGTTATACTTATAGATTGCTAAATCAGTTATAGATTGCCAAATCGGTTATACTTATAGATTGCTAAATCAGTTATACATTGCCAAATCGGTTATACATTGCCAAATCGATTATACTTATAGATTTCTAAATCAGTTATAGATTGCCAAATCGGTTATACTTATAGATTGCTAAATCAGTTATAGATTGCCAAATCGGTTATACTTATAGATTGCTAAATCAGTTATAGATTGCCAAATCGGTTATACTTATAGATTGCTAAATCGCTTATAGATTGCTAAATCAGTTTTCGATTGCCAAATCGGTTATACTTATAGATTGCTAAATCAGTTATAGATTGCCAAATCGGTTATACTTATAGATTGCTAAATCAGTTATAGATTGCCAAATCGGTTATACTTATAGATTGCTAAATCAGTTATAGATTGCCAAATCGGTTATACTTATAGATTGCTAAATCAGTTATAGATTGCCAAATCGGTTATACTTATAGATTGCTAAATCAGTTATAGATTGCCAAATCAGTTATGGATTGCCAAATCGGTTATACTTATAGATTGCTAAATCGGTTATAGATTGCCAAATCGGTTATACTTATAGATTGCTAAATCAGTTATGGATTGCTAAATCGGTTGTACTTATAGATTGCTAAATCAGTTATAGATTGCTAAATCAGTTATGGATTGCCAAATCGGTTATACTTATAGATTGCTAAATCAGTTATAGATTGCCAAATCGGTTATACTTATAGATTGCTAAATCAGTTATAGATTGCCAAATCAGTTATGGATTGCCAAATCGGTTATACTTATAGATTGCTAAATCAGTTATAGATTGCCAAATCGGTTATACTTATAGATTGCTAAATCGGTTATACTTATAGATTGCTAAATCGGTTATAGATTGCTAAATCGGTTATAGTTATAGATTGCCAAATCGGTTATAGATTCCTAAATCGGTTATACTTATAGATTGCTAAATCAGTTATAGATTGCCAAATCGGTTATACTTATTATAGATTGCTAAATCGGTTATACTTATAGATTGCCAAATCGGTTATAGATTGCTAAATCGGTTATACTTATAGATTGATAAATCAGTTATAGATTGCCAAATCGGTTATACCTACAGATTGCTAAATCAGTTATAGATTGCTAAATCAGTTATAGATTGCTAAATCTGTTATAGATTGCCAAATCGGTTGTACATTGCCAAATCGGTTATACTGATAGATTGCTAAATCAGTTATAGATTGCCAAATCGGTTATACTTATAGATTGCTAAATCAGTTATAGATTGCCAAATCGGTTATACTTATAGATTGCTAAATCAGTTATACATTGCCAAATCGGTTATAGATTGCCAAATCGGTTATACTTATAGATTGCTAAATCAGTTATAGATTGCTAAATCAGTTATAGATTGCCAAATCGGTTATACTTATAGATTGCTAAATCAGTTATAGATTGCTAAATCAGTTAGAGATTGCTAAATCTGTTATAGATTGCCAAATCGGTTATACTTATAGATTGCTAAATCAGTTATAGATTGCTAAATCAGTTATGGATTGCTAAATCAGTTATAGATTGCTAAATCTGTTATAGATTGCCAAATCGGTTATACTTATAGATTGCTAAATCAGTTATAGATTGCTAAATCAGTTATAGATTGCTAAATCAGTTATAGATTGCTAAATCTGTTATAGATTGCCAAATCGGTTATACTTATAGATTGCTAAATCAGTTGTAGATTGCCAAATCGGTTATAGATTGCTAAATCGGTTATACTTATAGATTGCTAAATCAGTTATAGATTGCCAAATCGGTTATACTTATAGATTGCTAAATCAGTTATAGATTGCCAAATCGGTTATACTTATAGATTGCTAAATCAGTTATAGATTGCTAAATCAGTTATAGATTGCTAAATCTGTTATAGATTGCCAAATCGGTTATACTTATAGATTGCTAAATCAGTTATATATTGCTAAATCAGTTATAGATTGCGAAATCAGTTATAGATTGCGAAATCAGTTATAGATTGCTAAATCAGTTATAGATTGCTAAATCAGTTATAGATTGTAAATCTGTTATAGATTGCCAAATCGGTTATACTTATAGATTGCTAAATCAGTTATAGATTGCTAAATCAGTTATAGATTGCTAAATCAGTTATAGATTGCTAAATCTGTTATAGATTGCCAAATCGGTTATACTTATAGATTGCTAAATCAGTTATAGATTGCCAAATCGGTTTTAGATTGCTAAATCGGTTATACTTATAGATTGCTAAATCAGTTATAGTTTGCCAAATCGGTTATACTTATAGATTGCTAAATCAGTTATACATTGCCAAATCGGTTATACTTATAGATTGCTAAATCAGTTATAGATTGCCAAATCGGTTATACTTATAGATTGCTAAATCAGTTATAGATTGCCAAATCGGTTATACTTATAGATTGCTAAATCAGTTATAGATTTCCAAATCGGTTATACTTATAGATTGGTAAATCAGTTATACATTGCCAAATCGGTTATACTTATAGATTGCTAAATCAGTTATAGTTTGCTAAATCTGTTATAGATTGCCAAATCGGTTATACTTATAGATTGCTAAATCAGTTATAGATTGCTAAATCAGTTATAGATTGCTAAATCTGTTATAGATTGCCAAATTGGTTATACTTATAGATTGCTAAATCAGTTATAGATTGCCAAATCGGTTATACTTATAGATTGCTAAATCAGTTATAGATTGCTAAATCAGTTATAGATTGCTAAATCAGTTAGAGATTGCTAAATCTGTTATAGATTGCCAAATCGGTTATACTTATAGATTGCTAAATCAGTTATAGATTGCTAAATCAGTTATAGATTGCTAATCAGTTATAGATTGCTAAATCTGTTATAGATTGCCAAGTCGGTTATACTTATAGATTGCTAAATCAGTTATAGATTGCCAAATCGGTTATAGATTGCCAAATCGGTTATAGATTGCTAAATCGGTTATACTTATAGATTGCTAAATCAGTTATAGATTGCCAAATCGGTTATACTTACAGATTGCTAAATCAGTTATAGATTGCCAAATTGGTTATACTTATAGATTGCTAAATCAGTTATAGATTGCCAAATCGGTTATACTTATAGATTGCTAAATCAGTTATAGATTGCCAAATCGGTTATACTTATAGATTGCTAAATCAGTTATAGATTGCCAAATCGGTTATACTTATAGATTGCTAAATCAGTTATACATTGCCAAATCGGTTATACATTGCCAAATTGATTATACTTATAGATTTCTAAATCAGTTATGGATTGCCAAATCGGTTATACTTATAGATTGCTAAATCAGTTAGAGATTGCCAAATCGGTTATACTTATAGATTGCTAAATCAGTTATGGATTGCCAAATCGGTTATACTTATAGATTTCTAAATCAGTTATAGATTGCCAAATCGGTTATACTTATAGATTGCTAAATCAGTTATAGATTGCCAAATCAGTTATACTTATAGATTGCTAAATCAGTTATAGATTGCCAAATCGGTTATACTTATAGATTGCTAAATCGGTTATACTTATAGATTGCTAAATCGGTTATACTTATAGATTGCCAAATCGGTTATAGATTGCTAAATCGGTTATACTTATAGATTGCTAAATCAGTTATAGATTGCCAAATCGGTTATACTTATAGATTTCTAAATCGGTTATACTTATAGATTGCTAAATCGGTTATAGATTGCTAAATCGGTTATACTTATAGATTGCCAAATCGGTTATAGATTGCTAAATCGGTTATACTTATAGATTGCTAAATCAGTTATAGATTGCCAAATCGGTTATACTTATAGATTGCTAAATCAGTTATAGATTGCCAAATCGGTTATACTTATAGATTGCTAAATCAGTTATACATTGCCAAATCGGTTATACTTATAGATTGCTAAATCAGTTATAGATTGCCAAATCGGTTATACTTAGATTGCTAAATCAGTTATAGATTGCTAAATCAGTTATAGATTGCTAAATCTGTTATAGATTGCCAAATCGGTTATACATTGCCAAATCGGTTATACTGATAGATTGCTAAATCAGTTATAGATTGCCAAATCGGTTATACTTATAGATTGCTAAATCAGTTATAGATTGCCAAATCGGTTATACTTATAGATTGCTAAATCAGTTATAGATTGCTAAATCAGTTATAGATTGCCAAATCGGTTATAGTTTGCCAAATCGGTTAAACTTATAGATTGCTAAATCAGTTATAGATTGATAAATCAGTTATAGATTGCCAAATCGGTCATACTTATAGATTGCTAAATCAGTTATAGATTCCTAAATCAGTTATAGATTGCTAAATCTGTTATAGATTGCCAAATCGGTTATACTTATAGATTGCTAAATCAGTTATAGATTGCCAAATCGGTTATAGATTGCTAAATCGGTTATACTTATAGATTGCTAAATCAGTTATAGATTGCCAAATCGGTTATACTTATAGATTGCTAAATCAGTTATACATTGCCAAATCGGTTATACTTATAGATTGCTAAATCAGTTATAGATTGCCAAATCGGTTATACTTATAGATTGCTAAATCAGTTATAGATTGCCAAATCGGTTATACTTATAGATTGCTAAATCAGTTATAGTTTGCTAAATCTGTTATAGATTGCCAAATTGGTTATACTTATAGATTGCTAAATCAGTTATAGATTGCTAAATCAGTTATAGATTGCTAAATCTGTTATAGATTGCCAAATCGGTTATACTTATAGATTGCTAAATCAGTTATAGATTGCTAAATCAGTTATATATTGCTAAATCAGTTATAGATTGCTAAATCAGTTATAGATTGCTAAATCACTTATAGATTGCTAAATCAGTTATAGATTGCTAAATCTGTTATAGATTGCCAAATCGGTTATACTTATAGATTGCTAAATCAGTTATAGATTGCTAAATCAGTTAGAGATTGCTAAATCTGTTATAGATTGCCAAATCGGTTATACTTATAGATTGCTAAATCAGTTATAGATTGCCAAATCGGTTATAGATTGCTAAATCGGTTATACTTATAGATTGCTAAATCAGTTAGAGATTGCCAAATCGGTTATACTTATAGATTGCTAAATCAGTTATACATTGCCAAATCGGTTATACTTATAGATTGCTAAATCAGTTATAGATTGCCAAATCGGTTATACTTATAGATTGCTAAATCAGTTATAGATTGCCAAATCGGTTATACTTAGATTGCTAAATCAGTTATAGATTGCTAAATCAGTTATAGATTGCCAAATCGGTTATACTTATAGATTGCTAAATCAGTTGTAGATTGCCAAATTGGTTATACTTATAGATTGCTAAATCAGTTATAGATTGCCAAATCGGTTATACTTATAGATTGCTAAATCAGTTATACATTGCCAAATCGGTTATACTTATAGATTGCTAAATCAGTTATAGATTGCTAAATCAGTTATAGGTTGCTAAATCTGTTATAGATTGCCAAATCGGTTATACTTATAGATTGCTAAATCAGTTATAGATTGCCAAATCGGTTATACTTATAGATTGCTAAATCAGTTATAGATTGCCAAATCGGTTATACTTATAGATTGCTAAATCAGTTATAGATTGCCAAATCGGTTATACTTATAGATTGCTAAATCAGTTATAGATTGTTAAATCAGTTATAGATTGCTAAATCAGTTTTAGATTGCCAAATCGGTTATACTTATAGATTGCTAAATCAGTTATAGATTGCCAAATCGGTTATACTTTCGATTGCTAAATCGGTTATACATTGCCAAATCGGTTATATATTGCTAAATCAGTTATAGATTGCCAAATCGGTTATACTTATGGATTGCTAAATCAGTTATAGATTGCCAAATCGGTTATACTTATAGATTGCTAAATCAGTTATAGATTGCCAAATCGGTTATACTTATAGATTGCTAAATCAGTTATAGATTGCCAAGTCGGTTATACTTATAGATTGCTAAATCAGTTATAGATTGCCAAATCGGTTACTGATAGATTGCTAAATCAGTTATAGATTGCCAAATCGGTTATACTTATAGATTGCTAAATCAGTTATAGATTGCCAAATCGGTTATACATTGCCAAATCGGTGATACTTATAGATTGCTAAATCAGTTATAGATTGCCAAATCGGTTATACATTGCCAAATCGGTTATACATTGCCAAATCGGTTATACTTATAGATTGCTAAATCAGTTATAGATTGCCAAATCGGTTATACATTGCCAAATCGGTTATACTTATAGATTGCTAATTCAGTTATAGATTGCCAAATTGGTTATACTTATAGATTGCTAAATCAGTTATACATTGCCAAATCGGTTATACATTGCCAAATCGGTTATACTTATAGATTGCTAAATCAGTTATAGATTGCCAAATCGCTTATACTTATAGATTGCTAAATCAGTTATAGATTGCCAAATCGGTTATACTTATAGATTGCTAAATCAGTTATACATTGCCAAATCGGTTATACTTATAGATTGCTAAATCAGTTATACATTGCCAAATCGGTTATACATTGCCAAATCGGTTATACATTGCCAAATCGGTTATACATTGCCAAATCGGTTATACTTATAGATTGCTAAATCAGTTATACATTGCCAAATCGGTTATATATTGCCAAATCGGTTATACTTATAGATTGCTAAATCAGTTATAGATTGCCAAATCGGTTATACTTATAGATTGCTAAATCAGTTATAGATTGCCAAATCGGTTATACTTATAGATTGCTAAATCTTTTATACATTGCCAAATCGGTTATACATTGCCAAATCGGTTATGCATTGCCAAATCGGTTATACATTGCCAAATCGGTTATAGATTGCCAAATCGGTTATACTTATAGATTGCTAAATCAGTTATAGATTGCCAAATCGGTTATAGATTGCCAAATCGGTTATAGATTGCCAAATCGGTTATAGATTGCCAAATCGGTTATACTTATGGATTGCTAAATCAGTTATAGATTGCCAAATCGGTTATACTTATAGATTGCTAAATCAGTTATACATTGCCTAATCGGTTATACATTGCCAAATCGGTTATACATTGCCAAATCGGTTATACATTGCCAAATCGGTTATAGATTGCCAAATCGGTTATACTTACAGATTGCTAAATCAGTTATAGATTGCCAAATCGGTTATACATTGCCAAATCGGTTATACTTATAGATTGCTAAATCAGTTATAGATTGCCAAATCGGTTATACATTGCCAAATCGGTTATACATTGCCAAATCGGTTAGACTTATAGATTGCTAAATCAGTTATAGATTGCCAAATCGGTAATACATTGCCAAATCGGTTATACTTATAGATTGCTAAATCAGTTATAGATTGCCAAATCGGTTATACATTGCCAAATCGGTTATACTTATAGATTGCTAAATCAGTTATAGATTGCCAAATTGGTTATACTTATAGATTGCTAAATCAGTTATACATTGCCAAATCGGTTATACATTGCCAAATCGGTTATACTTATAGATTGCTAAATCAGTTATAGATTGCCAAATCGCTTATACTTATAGATTGCTAAATCAGTTATAGATTGCCAAATCGGTTATACTTATAGATTGCTAAATCAGTTATACATTGCCAAATCGGTTATACATTGCCAAATCGGTTATGCATTGCCAAATCGGTTATACATTGCCAAATCGGTTATACTTATAGATTGCTAAATCAGTTATACATTGCCAAATCGGTTATATATTGCCAAATCGGTTATACTTATAGATTGCTAAATCAGTTATAGATTGCCAAATCGGTTATACTTATAGATTGCTAAATCAGTTATAGATTGCCAAATCGGTTATACTTATAGATTGCTAAATCTTTTATACATTGCCAAATCGGTTATACATTGCCAAATCGGTTATGCATTGCCAAATCGGTTATACATTGCCAAATCGGTTATAGATTGCCAAATCGGTTATACTTATAGATTGCTAAATCAGTTATAGATTGCCAAATCGGTTATAGATTGCCAAATCGGTTATAGATTGCCAAATCGGTTATACTTATAGATTGCTAAATCAGTTATAGATTGCCAAATCGGTTATACTTATAGATTGCTAAATCAGTTATACATTGCCTAATCGGTTATACATTGCCAAATCGGTTATACATTGCCAAATCGGTTATAGATTGCCAAATCGGTTATAGATTGCCAAATCGGTTATACTTACAGATTGCTAAATCAGTTATAGATTGCCAAATCGGTTATACATTGCCAAATCGGTTATACTTATAGATTGCCAAATCGGTTATACTGATAGATTGCCAAATCGGTTATACATTGCCAAATCGGTTATACTTATAGATTGCAAAATCAGTTATAGATTGCTAAATCAGTTATAGATTGCTAAATCAGTTATAGATTGCTAAATCAGTTATAGATTGCCAAATCGGTTATACATTGCCAAATCGGTTATACTTATAGATTGCTAAATCAGTTATACATTGCCAAATCGGTTATACATTGCCAAATCGGTTATACATTGCCAAATCGGTTATAGATTGCCAAATCGGTTATAGATTGCCAAATCGGTTATAGATTGGTCATGGCCAAATCGGTTATAGATTGCCAAATCGGTTATAGATTGCCAAATTGGTTATAGATTGCCAAATCGGTTATACTTATAGATTGCTAAATCAGTTATACAATGGCCAAATCGGTTATACATTGCCAAATCGGTTATAGATTGCCAAATCGGTTATACATTGCCAAATCGGTTAGACTTATAGATTGCCAAATCGGTTTTACATTGCCAAATCGGTTATACTTATAGATTGCAAAATCAGTTATAGATTGCTAAATCAGTTATAGATTGCTAAATCAGTTATAGATTGCTAAATCAGTTATAGATTGCTAAATCAGTTATACATTGCCAAATCAGTTATACATTGCCAAATCGGTTATACTTATAGATTGCTAAATCAGTTATAGATTGCCAAATCGGTTATAGATTGTCAAATCGGTTATACTTATAGATTGCTAAATCAGTTATCGATTGCCAAATCTGTTATACATTGCCAAATCGGTTATAGATTGCCAAATCGATTATAGATTACCAAATCGGTTATACTTATAGATTGCTAAATCAGTTATAGATTGCCAAATCGGTGATACATTGCCAAATCGGTTATAGATTGCCAAATCGGTTATAGATTGCAAAATCTGTTATAGATTGCTAAATCAGTTATAGATTGGTCATGGCCAAATCGGTTATCGATTGCCAAATCGGTTATACATTGCCAAATCGGTTATAGATTGCCAAATCGGTTATACTTATAGATTGCTAAATCAGTTATAGATTGCCAAATCGGTTATACATTGCCAAATCGGTTATAGATTGCCAAATCGGTTATAGATTGCCAAATCGGTTATAGATTGCCAAATCAGTTATAGATTGCCAAATCGGTTATACTTATAGATTGCTAAATCGGTTTTAGATTGCAAAATCTGTTATACTTATAGATTGCTAAATCGGTTATAGATTGCCAAATCGGTTATAGATTGCCAAATCGGTTATAGATTGCCAAATCGGTTATACTTATAGATTGCTAAATCAGTTATACATTGCCAAATCGGTTATAGATTGCCAAATCGGTTATAGATTGCCAAATCGGTTATAGATTGCCAAATCGGTTATAGATTGCCAAATCGGTTATACTTATAGATTGCTAAATCAGTTGTAGATTGCCAAATCGGTTATACATTGCCAAATCGGTTATAGATTGCCAAATCAGTTATAGATTGCCAAATCGGTTATACTTATAGATTGCTAAATCGGTTATAGATTGCAAAATCGGTTATACTTATAGATTGCTAAATCAGTTATAGATTGCCAAATCGGTTATAGATTGCCAAATCGGTTGTAGATTGCCAAATCGGTTATACTTATAGATTGCTAAATCAGTTATAGATTGCCAAATCGGTTATACATTGCCAAATCGGTTGTAGATTGCCAAATCGGTTATACTTATAGATTGCTAAATCAGTTATAGATTGCCAAATCGGTTATACATTGCCAAATCGGTGATACTTATAGATTGCTAAATCAGTTATAGATTGCCAAATCGGTTATACTTATAGATTGCTAAATCAGTTATAGATTGCAAAATCAGTTAAAGATTGCCAAATCGGTTATATATTGCCAAATCGGTTATAGATTGCAAAATCGGTTATACTTATAGATTGCTAAATCAGTTATAGATTGCCAAGTCAGTTATAGATTGCCAAATCGGTTATAGATTGCCAAATCGGTTATAGATTGCCAAATCGGTTGTACTTATAGATTGCTAAATCAGTTATAGATTGCCAAATCGGTTATACTTATAGATTGCTAAATCAGTTATAGATTGCCAAATCGGTTATACATTGGCAAATCGGTTATAGATTGCAAAATCGGTTATACTTATAGATTGGTAAATCAGTTATAGATTGCCAAATCGGTTATAGATTGCCAAATCGGTTGTACTTATAGATTGCTAAATCAGTTATAGATTGCCAAATCGGTTATACTCATAGATTGCCAAATCGGTTATACTCATAGATTGCCAAATCGGTTAGAGATTGCTAAATCGGTTATAGATTGCTAAATCGGTTATAGATTGCAAAATCGGTTATAGATTGCAAAATCGGTTATAGATTGCAAAATCGGTTATAGATTGCAAAATCGGTTATAGATTGCCAAATCGGTTATGCTTATAGATTGCTAAATCAGTTAGATTGCCAAATCGGCTCGAGATTGCTAAATCGGTTATAGATTGCAAAATCGGTTATAGATTGCAAAATCGGTTATAGATTGCCAAATCGGTTATAGATTGCCAAATCGGTTATAGATTGCCAAATCGGTTATAGATTGCCAAATCGGTTATAGATTGCAAAATCGGTTATATATTCAAAATCGGTTATAGATTGCAAAATCGGTTATAGATTGCAAAATCGGTTATAGATTGCAAAATCGGTTATAGATTGCAAAATCGGTTGTAGATTGCAAAATCGGTTATAGATTGCAAAATCGGTTATAGATTGCAAAATCGGTTATAGATTGCAAAATCGGTTATAGATTGCAAAATCGGTTATAGATTGCAAAATCGGTTATAGATTGCAAAATCGGTTATAGATTGCAAAATCGGTTATAGATTGCAAAATCGGTTATAGATTGCAAAATCGGTTATAGATTGCAAAATCGGTTATAGATTGCAAAATCGGTTATAGATTGCAAAATCGGTTATAGATTGCAAAATCGGTTATAGATTGCAAAATCGGTTATAGATTGCAAAATCGGTTATAGATTGCAAAATCGGTTATAGATTGCAAAATCGGTTATAGATTGCAAAATCGGTTATAGATTGCAAAATCGGTTATAGATTGCAAAATCGGTTATAGATTGCAAAATCGGTTATAGATTGCAAAATCGGTTCTAGATTGCAAAATCGGTTCTAGATTGCAAAATCGGTTCGAGATTGCAAAATCGGTTCGAGATTGCAAAATCGGTTGCAGATTGCAAAATCGGTTGCAGATTGCAAAATCGGTTGCAGATTGCAAAATCGGTTGCAGATTGCAAAATCGGTTACAGATTGCAAAATCGGTTACAGATTGCAAAATCGGTTACAGATTGCAAAATCGGTTACAGATTGCAAAATCGGTTACAGATTGCAAAATCGGTTACAGATTGCAAAATCGGTTACAGATTGCAAAATCGGTTACAGATTGCAAATCGGTTACAGATTGCAAAATCGGTTACAGATTGCAAAATCGGTTACAGATTGCCAAATCGGTTACAGATTGCCAAATCGGTTACAGATTGCCAAATCGGTTACAGATTGCCAAATCGGTTACAGATTGCCAAATCGGTTACAGATTGCCAAATCGGTTACAGATTGCCAAATCGGTTACAGATTGCCAAATCGGTTACAGATTGCCAAATCGGTTACAGATTGCCAAATCGGTTACAGATTGCCAAATCGGTTACAGATTGCCAAATCGGTTACAGATTGCCAAATCGGTTATGCATTGCCAAATCGGTTATGCATTGCCAAATCGGTTATGCATTGCCAAATCGGTTATGCATTGCCAAATCGGTTATACATTGCCATATCGGTTATCGATTGCCAAATCGGTTATCGCAACTTCTTCTGGTTACCAATTCTGCAACTGGACCTGACGGCATCAGCCCACGGGTCCTAAAATCCTGTTCTTCCGCTCTTTCACTCCCTCTCTCTGTTCTCTTCACCCTCTCTATTGCTCAAGGTCATCTTCCATCTGCTTGGAAATCTGCCAACATCACCGCTTTGCACAAAAAGGTGCAAAAACAGATCCCAGCAACTACAGACCAATCAGCCTTCTCCCAATTATCAGCAAAGTCATGGAATCCATCATTGCTTCAGATATGAAATCTTTCCTCTTCTCCAATGGCTTGATCTCTGATCATCAATTTGGTTTCAGACCTGGACACTCTGCTCTGGACATGCTGCTTTTGCTTTCACAACAATGGAGGTCCTCAATGCCAAACAGGAAATTAGAGCAGTCTCCCTTGACATATATATCACGTGCCTTCGATACGGTCTGGCACCCCGCTCTGCTCATCAAACTCTCCTCTTTTGGTATCCACGGAAATCTCCACGCATGGCTGGCGGACTTCCTCTCTAGTCGTAGTCAACGTGTGGCCCTGAATGGGTTTCTCTCATCTCCTCTTCCTGTTCAGGCTGGAGTTCCCCAAGGCAGTGTTCTGGGCCCTGTGCTTTTTCTGGTCTTCATCAATGATCTCTCTGACTCTCTTGAAAATCCTCTCTATCTCTTTGCTGATGACTCTACTCTCTGTCGCTCCATTCTTCATCCCTCAGATCGGCAGTCTGCAGCCTCCTCACTCTCTGCAGACCTGGACAAATTCACAGACTGGGCAAACAAGTGGAACATGTCTTTCAATCCTGACAAATCTCACACTCTTACGATGTCTCTCTGAAAAGACCGACTGGACAACCCTCCCATCCACTTTCTGAATAATCCTCTCCAAGAAGTTCTGTCACTCAAGCTTTTGGGTCTCACTATCTGCCATGATCTTTCCTGGGAAAACCACATTTCAAATCTGGCCTCCAAAGCCAGTCGCCGACTGGGCATCCTCCGTCGTGCGAAGTCCTTCCTTGGCACACCTGAGCTCCTCACCACATACAAGGCTTTCATCCGCAGCTCAATGGAATACTGCTCTCCCCTCTGGGCTGGTGCTCCTGCCTCACACCTAGCTCGTCTTCACGCTGTTGAAACCAAAGCATTCAGAATCATTGGAATCTCCCGCGATGAAGCTAACTCCAAGGGCCTCTCACTCACTCACCGCAGGCAGGTTGGTGGTCTTTCCGTCTTCTACCGACTCCTCTCTGGCCTTGCCCCCCCAGCTCTCTCTGGGCTCTGTCCCACAAATATTCCTACAGGTCGCACAAGATCTGCCTGCAACCCTCTTATGGTTAAACTGCCAAAATAAAGACTCTCTGCTCACCTTCACTCCTTCATTCCTCTTTTCTCCCACCTCTGGAACAAACTCTCTCACTCTCTTCAATCCCACTCCACCCTCCAGGTCTTTAAAACAGCTGTTCACCACCATCTCTTATCTTCCCCCATCCAAAACCTTGATCTTTTCTACCCCCGCTAATTTCACCCCAATTCCACTTTTTTGAAATACCAACTTCTGTCCTGGAAGTCCTTGGTGTCCTTGTGTTTTATACTTCACCCTCCCCCCCCCCCCCTTCCCACGCCTCCTCCCCCAAGCCCTCTCCCGTCCACACATCTCCCTGCTCTCAAATGTTGTGTTTGTGTGCTTCCCCCTCTCTCCCCATCTTGTCTTCCGCTCCCTCTTTTTATATATTTTGTTTTTCTGGTTGATTTGTTTGTGAAGTAAATGTTTGCTCTTTCACGAGCCTCGATTCAGTATACAAACAAAAAAAAATCCATTGCCAAATCGGTTATACATTGCCAAATCGGTTATACATTGCCAAATCGGTTATGCATTGCCAAATCGGTTATGCATTGCCAAATCGGTTATGCATTGCCAAATCGGTTATGCATTGCCAAATCGGTTATGCATTGCCAAATCGGTTATGCATTGCCAAATCGGTTATGCATTGCCAAATCGGTTATGCATTGCCAAATCGGTTATGCATTGCCAAATCGGTTATGCATTGCCAAATCGGTTATGCATTGCCAAATCGGTTATGCATTGCCAAATCGGTTATGCATTGCCAAATCGGTTATGCATTGCCAAATCGGTTATGCATTGCCAAATCGGTTATGCATTGCCAAATCGGTTATGCATTGCCAAATCGGTTATGCATTGCCAAATCGGTTATGCATTGCCAAATCGGTTATGCATTGCCAAATCGGTTATGCATTGCCAAATCGGTTATGCATTGCCAAATCGGTTATGCATTGTCAAATCGGTTATGCATTGCCAAATCGGTTATGCATTGCCAAATCGGTTATGCATTGCCAAATCGGTTATGCATTGCCAAATCGGTTATGCATTGCCAAATCGGTTATGCATTGCCAAATCGGTTATGCATTGCCAAATCGGTTATGCATTGCCAAATCGGTTATGCATTGCCAAATCGGTTATGCATTGCCAAATCGGTTATGCATTGCCAAATCGGTTATGCATTGCCAAATCGGTTATGCATTGCCAAATCGGTTATGCATTGCCAAATCGGTTATGCATTGCCAAATCGGTTATGCATTGCCAAATCGGTTATACATTGCCAAATTGGTTATACATTGCCAAATTGGTTATACATTGCCAAATCGGTTATACATTGCCAAATTGGTTATACATTGCCAAATCGGTTATACATTGCCAAATCGGTTATACATTGCCAAATCGGTTATACATTGGTTCTTGCCAAATCGGTTATACATTGCCAAATCGGTTATAGATTGCAAAATCGGTTATCAGTAGATGATAAATGTTGTTCCTGGGACAAACCCATTTAACATGGGAAATCCCTATCTAATGTTGTTTACCCCCCTGTCTTTTCCCACTTTTGGAAAACACCCCTATTAATCCAAAAGACTCTATGAGCCTTTTGGCCTTTTGAACCATGAGCTTATTGGCCTTATGAGCCAATTAATCTACTTGGGCTAATACATAATGAAGATATTTTAATTGAGCTAGGGTCGAATGGTAAACCCATCTTGATGTACCAGGCTGAACACTAACAGCTTGGAACCAATCCTTCATTGAACCTCCAAATCTCCATTCACTTACATGAAAATTTTCCTCTCACCATCACTTTTCTTCATTTCCCATAAACACCTCTATTCCTGCCCCCCTTGGTCTTATGGTACTCTTACTATCAATGATCATTGTTGTTTCATAGACCACTGAAACAATGATCCTACAAATATTTGTTTATGCGTGGGAAATAATTTAATTCTCCTACAACTCTCTTCACTATCTAATACATTAACATAAAAGATGTTTGAGTTTGGTTCTTTATCAAGATATTTTAACTGAGCTAAGATAAAATGGTAAACCTCCCTCAATGTTCTTGTTTGACCTCCTCCTCTCCTACACACCATTTTTAAATTAAAGTATATATTTTCCTGATAACCATCAACGTTTTCCATCCACTCAAAAATATTTCCATCTTTTTGACCCAACTCACCAGTATTTAAATTAATTCTCTTATTTGTTTTGTGAACTTTTTTACCAGTTGCCTTTTCAATAAGTCTTATTTGATATTTTTCACATTCATTATGTTTTCCATTTATATACCAAGGTTGATTACACCTCCACTCTTTAGTCTGGTTGATACTTGGTTCTATCATTTATATAATAGTAAAAAAAGGTGGCGGTAGCCTGTTAAAATCCTTAACCCCCCTTTTAACTTATCACTTATATACTTATATAACCATAAGGGAGACTATCAATTCCATTTTATAAAATAAACCTCTTATCATCAAAAGCCCCCAATGCTTTCTTATTTATCTCTTCTGTATATAATTGATGTTTATAACTTCTTATTCCATTAATCTTTCTAAACTCTTCTTTCTTTGTTGTTAAACAGTTATAATAATCCTTAAAGTTTATTGTTTCTTTAATAACATTTTTCTTTACACCTTTTAACTTCTTATCAGTCTTTTCAACGTTATTCACAATGTATTTATAAGCATAAGCCTTTGACCTCAATCCCACAAATTCACTCATAACATATCCTCCTAATTCATCCTTGAACTTTCCAATCACCTTTTTATTTTTAGAAGAGAACAACTCACTCTCTGGACTGTAATTACTTGTATCATAGATATTAATGTCCTCTTTCATGTCTGAATAAACATCATCAGTATTAATTTTCAAAATAAAACTATCTGTATCCATATAAAGTAGATTAACATCATTTTGATATTTCTTCCTCAAGTTATTATAAAAGTAATCATACATTAATGACTTTGATAAATCAAGAATTGATGTTCCAATATAAATAGGTTTGTCCATTTCAATACTCTCTTTGATCAAATGGATCGCACAAAAGTTCTCAGTAAAGACCTCAGCTCGAGTAAAACTCGGTCTATTAATTAATTTTGATGCTTATTCCCAGGATGTTGCTAGTCTGATATTTTGTCTCTTCCTCACGTTCTCCATGGTCTTACCAAAGACCGCATTATTCATCAATTTATAAAAGTCTTTCTCAAAATCTGTTTTTGACTGTTCTTCTTTGTGTATTCAAATCAATGTACTCCTTTAGCCAATGACTTTGATTGAACTTTAGAACCCTGTGGATCTTCTCTACTCTCAGACCTTTTGATAAATATTGTCGCAAATTTCTTTGGTGTAGAACATAATTTTTCTTGTTATATAATGTAGTAAGTAATTTTTCTGTTGATTCACCTATATCAAACGATCGTTGATAATCACTCAACCATTCTTTCTTTGGACTTTCTTTCTCACAAGCAAATGGAAGATCTTTATGTTTGATATGAAGTTCTTCAGGATATGTTAAATCAACCTCAAAATAATAACCAACCTCTGAATCATCCAATTCTTTTTGTGTAGAGATACATACATCTTGTAAAACCTTTTTGTAGTCTTTTTCCTTTACCCATCTAAGTTTTCCATAAGGAAGAGCCTGAGACATTGCCCAGCCATACAGGTTGTTCGCGTCATAGTACATCAAGTAAGAACTCTTTTTCGTTGAATCATAATTCGGAAGATATTTGTTATTTGCTTTTGCGTATCTACTCGAGCAGACTTGTAAAATTCCTTCTCTCTTTGCCTTTTCAATCATCAAAAGCATATCAACATCGGTTATCAAATCCAAAGCTTGTTTTGTCATTTTCAACATCGCACTCCAGGCCAATCCAGGTGCTGTGTAGTGGTGAGCAGGTTCCAATCCATATCCAGTGCGACAAACAGATCTAAAGGCTTCAAATACATCGGCCAATAAAAGCACATCAGTTTTGAGATACAAATCGTGATACTCGCCAAGATTCTTGATGTTATATTTTTCCCAAACATTTTGTGCGTGTACATAATCTTTATCAGATATATGACTGTTGTTTAATTTGTTATATAAATTTTCTTTTGAAGGAAGTTGTGTTTCATTGAATCTCTCAAATGAGTCCATATAGTCATAGGGGTAAATTCCCTTTTGTGTTAGAAAATCTTTATCTAAAAAATACTCTGAAAGACATGGAAACTCTTTTAGATTTTGAACCAAGTTAGCCAATGGACTTGCCATGAATTTAAATGTATCAAGAAATCTGATATGAGTAATAGGAGATGTATGAATTGTTTTTGTGAATGAAATGTATTTCTGATCCGTGTTAGGAATTGCTGAAATGTGTCCAGATGTCTTTGAAAGTTCATTAATAAATAGATGCGTATCATAATGAGTGTTGTTATGAAGAAAGACGGGAATGAAAGAGGGGAGTTTATAATTAATATTGCAACTTTGATGAGCCGGACCTCTATATTTACCAGTGAGATGACAATGATCTCTAACCTTTAAACCTTTACCAATTTTTTCCTCACAAATATGACAGACATTGTTTTTTCTAAATTCCTTTTTCTCCTCACTCGTCAAGGACATTGGTTTATTGGTTTCTCTCATTATCTTGGTTAATCGGACACAGTCTTTTTCTAGTCGTTTCACAAACTCCTCTGGGGTATTTGAGCCTCTATACTCCTCTAACTTGTTATATTTATCACCAACGGATGATTTGATATAATAACAAAAACCGCAAGGAGTATGTTTTTGATATTTATTTGTGTATGATTCTTTTGGATCTGGAGAAGCAGTATCTATTTTTTCTAGAATACTTTCAAAATCAGCATATATAACAAATGGATGTTTGATCTTTTTCTTTTCATCTTTGAATGTGATCTTTGAGCCTTTTATAGGCATATTGATTACCGTTGATTTATGTTCACCACAATAATTTGAATGTTTATCTAATCTTTCTTGTGTATGGAAGAAGTTAAGACAACGCAAACAAATATATATTTTATTTGTTCTTTTACATACTTGTGGTTTTATTAATTTAGCAATATCTTTGATGTATGTATAATGTTAATTTTCCTCTGAATTAAAATATAGAAGATTAATATGAGTTTGTTTACAATTGTTAGAAAGCTTTAAAACCTGAATGCTGTTTGTTTCTGTTAGACCATAAACATTAACTGATAAATTATTCATCTTTTCAAATTTAGGAATATCATTTAAAGCCATAGGAAACTTTAGATCTTTCGTATTTAATGTATTCTCATATTTTTTATAATGAGATACTCTTTCATCATGAAAATGTGGAGGATGTAAGTGTGCCAGAATAGACCAGAGAAAACATTTATTGTCTTTATTTTTGATATTGATAACTGCTTTTCTATTTTTGATAACACTGGGTAAATCAATGTAAGAAGAAGCTTTTAGAGGATCTGATTTCAGAATATGAATGTCTTATGTAAATAATTTTTCCTATATTGAATCCACTTCCTACAATTGAAATATCCACATCTTGCTCTTGTTTAATAAGTTCATCATAGACTCTTGATGTTTTAAAATCTTGATATGAAGATATAAAGTGTGGCTCAGTTCTCATGTATGGTGTATCTATAACTCCTTTGTCCTTTCATTTCTAATTTTACCCCCATATAAAATTTAAGTGGTTTCATTTCTTTTAGTGTTTTTTCAGTCAACGTTTGAACAGCAGGTTTAACTATTTCTACAGCATCAACTATAGACTGGTTCAGGAGGTTTGAAGTTAAAGACTCTTATTTTAATATGTCCTTTGAATGTGCCATCAGTTTTTAGTTGTGATAAAATTTGATAAATGTAGATTTGTTTTAAGATGTATTTCGAAGCCTTTCTTGAGGATATTTTTATGACAGACAGAACAGTGTTTTGTTTCCTTCTGAATAGGAGCTAGTAGGTGAAGTAGATTAAATGTGTGTTTGTTAGTTTTAAGGTGTCTTTTGCATTGTTTATATTCTTGTTCACAAACGTCGCAATACGTTGCTTTGATCATATTTATATAGTAAAATTATACTTAAAACAAAGTGCCTTTTTTAGAGGCTTTATTAAAGATGAAACTGTGCTTAAAGTAAAACACTTATAGAAGAAACTGTGCTTCGAAGAAAGTGCCTTTTAACAGGCTTTTTATATATGAAACTATACTTAAAGTAAAACCTTTTTACAGGTATACTAAAAGTAAAGTGCTATTTAATCACAAAATTCAACACTAAAATCATCATTATCACTATCATCTAAGTTCAATGAGAACACTATCATTTGTGTACACTGAATTATCATCACTAAAATTACTATCACTATCGCTCATTGATTCACTATCGTCATCAATAAAACTACTCTCATAACTATAATTTGAACACAAACTATGAGTATCATAACTATCTTTAGATCCAAGACTCTCAGTATCATATTCAGATCCTAGACTCTCAGTATCATATTCAGATCTTCAGATCTCGAGTATTGACTGACAATATCACTCATTTACATAGCATTAAACTTCCATCAATACCTATATATTTTCTTTCATTAGAACTAATAACCACAATATTTTTAACATTAAATGTTATTTTCAAATAATCTCTAATAATCAGGGTACGGAATGATAGTTCACCACTAATATTCATATTATTAATTTCACCCACATCTTTGGGTCTATTAAAGAATATACAAATGTTTCCTCTAGAATCGTTGATGGTCTTATCATTCATTTTCAAAGCTTCTTTATCAATGATCTTTTCAAGCTTTGAGTAAATTGCCAGTAGTAGTGGAGAAATTTTTGTCAAATTTACTTTAATAGAGTTATTAATTAACATAGCTTGTCCCGTAAATTTAATAAAAGGACACATGTTATTCTCCATAACTGGTTTAATCCAAAAATTTCCATATTTATCTTTGTTCAATTTAACATCTTTGACATTTTTCTGCTGGTACCGAAGTAGAGATTGATTGAAATTTGTCTTTTATGTTCTGAAACATTGTATTTATTAGCTAATAAACTTGCGTTTAGTTTCAGTAAACATTTACTATATAAATATGATAGAAGGATATTTAGAATTTCCAGACTCTCCATATGATAAATTAGAGAATTGTCCAGCTTGTGATAGAATAGGGCTTAATAATGAGGGTTCATATAAACAATGTATTTTCTGTGATTTAATTTTAATTAATGATAATAAAAAAATAAATAAATATATAACTCTTTTAAATTAGAACCAAAAATGAATTACTTTACAAGATTAATAAGAGAGATGAATGTTAAGTATTGTGATGATAATACACCATTTCTTTCAAGGGAAGAGACTATTTGTATTGAGGAAATGTATAAGGGTTTAATGATATTTATTATTCAAAATAATTTTAATGGAAATGTTAATACAAGATACTATATAAATAAAACAATGAATTATTTTGAAATTAAACCCGAACTCAGGATAAAATATAGAGTTTCTAAAATAGCTCAAAAAAAGTTAGATGACTTGTTTTCCAAATATATAAATGAATGATTTTTTACCTGTTTGGGAAAATAAGATAAAATTTAATAACCATAAAAACATTCCAAATTCATTGAGATGTCTAATAGTTGGTTCAAGCGGATGTGGAAAAACCTGTTTACTTTTAAAGATGCTCCGTGGTCCTAATTTTTTAGATTATGATAATTTAATAATTTTTACGAAGTCAAGTTTTCAACCCGAGTATCAACTACTCTCACAGGGTTTTAATGCGGGTCTTAAAAAGGAAGACATTATCGGTTTATTTAAACTTCAAAACAAACTAAATGATAATAATATTGAAGATATAATACAATTATTTTGTGATACACAGAAATCAAAATCGAAACCAAAACCCATAACTTGTATTCTCAGTGATAATACGGATGATATACCTTCACCTCAAGATTTAGATAAATCAAAAAAGAACCTCGTCATCTTTGATGATTGTGTTAATGAGAGAAACCAAACAGTAATGGATAGCTACTATACAAGAGGGAGACATTCTTCTTGTAATTGCATTTATCTTAGTCAGTCATATTTTCAACTCCCTCGACGCTCAATAAGAAACAATGCTAATACTTTTATTTTATTTAAATTAAATTCAATAGATGTAAATAATTTTTGGAGAGATAATTGCTCCACGTTATGTAGTAAAAAAGAATTTGAAAATTATATCAAACACACGATTGGAAAATTTAAATATATTGTTGTGAAACAAGATGAGATACTAACTGATATTTTTCAATAAATAAATACAGAAAATGAATGTCAAAGAAAGAGCGAGAAAGTTTAAAGAACATCAAGAGTTGGTTTCAAAAGTTGTAAAGCAACAGGAAGAGATAAAGAAGAAACGGAGACAGAAACTAACTGGTGAAGAAGCCTTTGAAAGAAAACAAGAGAAATTTTTAAACCACTTTTAAAAACTCAACAAACGATTTCACCTACAGTTCCCACGGTAGAATTTACTCCGAAAAAACTTCAAATGCTCAAAGATTTTAGTCAAATGACAGAGCAAGAACTTGGAGAATTAGAATATGATGATGAAGGATTATTTCGGAAACTTGAGGAGGTAAATCAACTCCCTAATTATGTTGTGGAAGCTCTTCAAAACAATGAATATTCGGCGGGTTCAAAAACCAGAGCAGGTCTCATTCCAACAGAAGAACCAGCACAGTTCCATCTTGTGAAAGAAAAGTTATTGATATTTAATGATAAATTGGTGTTCTTAAGTTCTACTCAACCAAATGTTGAATTAACTCCAAGATTCATGTTTCTTCTAACAAACTCCGGATTCAGCGGTTCAAAATATGTTGAGGAACCACTTCATATGGAAAGAGAGGAAGATAGAGAGTATATTGAGTTGCTAAATGCACTTGATTATGGAGTTTCTGTTGCTGGTAAAAGTAAGAAGAATGAGAAGGAGAAACATATTATTGATGCTTTAAGTAAGCTTGGTTCGGGTGTTAGCTTTCTTCCAAATGACCCATCACAATTAGTTAATAGGCTATTATTGCTGTTGGGTAGTAAGAAGGCTGGAAACAACAATTGTTTTAATGAAGCCTCAGCCATTTTAGACCAGTTGATGAACATGAAAATAATTAATAAATGTCAATACAAAGATATTTTATTAGATATTAAATAAGATGAGAAGCACAATTCTTAGTTTTAATTTCACAACGAGTGATTACACAGCATCATTCCCTTACCCACTACAACTTGACCCCCTTGCCTCATATGAGGCATCTTTATTGTCGATGGAAACTTATAATACCTTGTTTAATATCACAGAGAAAAACAACAAGTTTAGTTATAATCCAGGAAGTGGATACAAAACTATAACAGTTTCACCCGGAGCTTATGAGATTTCTCAAATATCTTCTGAAGTCTCTCGCCTTATGAAAGAACAAGGTGATGAACCAAAAAATATGGTAATAGATATTCAAAAGCACACTTCAAAATCAACGATTAAACTTAAAAATAATTATAAAGTTGATTTCACGATTGAAAATTCGTTTAGAGAGCAATTGGGTTTCTCTTCAAAAAAGATTGAAACTAACGGGACGTCTTACAGTGATAATATCATTCAAATATCCTCTGGTATAAATTCAGTATTAATTCATTGTGATTTGATTGATGGTGCTTATAACGATGGAATAAGAACAAATACAATATTTTCATTCAGTGCATACGCAACCCCGATTGGTTATAAATTTAATATGAAACCAAAAAATCTTGTCTATTTATCTGTGTCAGGAAAAACCATATACAGAGTAAATTTTAGGATAACCGACCAAGATAATCGTATGATATCCTTTCATGATGAAATTATATCCATCAGAATTCACCTTCGTGAAGTTTTTTTTGATAAATAAATAATGGTGATTGTGAGAAAACACGAGTTGGGAAAATATAAAATAATTACAGGGGATGGGATGTTCCTTTCACCATACTATAAGGGTGAAGGTATGTTTCTTGGTAGAGGATACTATAAACCTAAGAGACAACTAGGTGTAGGTCATCAATTTAGAAATAAAGGAGATGGAATAATTGATACTCTTATGGGTATTGGTTCAACCATTCTTAAACATAAAGACCTAATTGGTTCAAATGCTTCTGCCGTGGGAAATGTAGCGGGTGCTATCAAGAGTATAAAGGATGCTCAAAAGGAGTCTCATAAATTACAAGCAATCAAAGAAATAAAAAAAGGCAAAACTCAACTATCTTCACAAGAACGGCAAAAAATCATGAAAATACTTGGGTCAGGGTTTCAACAATTTTAATGCTATATAAATACAAGTATGGAAGCGATTGATAGTATCTATGATTTGGATGATACGATTATCATTTCAAACTCCACTAAAAAGGAAGACTATTTTCAGGTAAATGCTATAACAGGAACAGACTGGAATTCAAACGGAACAAAAAGTTTTGAAATAAATAATCAACAAACTTACTTAAATATAGCTGACAGTTTCTTGCTGTGTAAATTTAAATTCACTAAGGCTGCGAATAATACTAATGCTACACTCGTAAATGATTTCTTCTGGAAAATGTTTGATAGTGTTCGCCTGTATATTGGAACCCAAGAGGTTGAAGCGGTTGATTATGTCTCTGCTACATCTGAAATGATGAAATTTACACTATATTCGTTTAGTGATAGAATGGGTAAGGGAGCTGTTGAAGGTTTTATTCCTGATATGTCAACGGGAACAAATGCTGACCCTGGTTATAGTCAAAGGAAGGCAATGTATAATGATGAAACAAAAGCAGAGAATAGTTTTACCGTAGCAGTACCTCTTAAAGGTATATTTGGATTTTGTGATTATGATAAAGCTTTATATGGGCTTAAAATTAGATTTCAACTACAAAGGAATGATAATGTAAATAGACTGCTTTTTGGGGCTTAAAATGCTTTTGGTGATAATAATAAATTTGTTATTAATGATTTGTGTTGGTATATTAGTGAATATACTCCTTATCTTAAAACGGAAGAGATGTTAAATAGAAGACTTAACTCAAAGAAACCACTAAATGTATCATACCTTAAAATAAGATGTCAACACGTTAAACTGGAACACACTACCTACACTTGGAATTTAGGTGTTCTTCAAGGAAAGCCACGATACCTATGGCTCATTTTTAAGAAACCAGATGGAGATGAAGGTACTGATAAGAATAATGCGCTGAGTGATAATGCTAAGGTGAAACAACTTCGGGTTTCTCTTGATGGCACATTTTATCCGCGAGATAGATTGGAAATTGATTGGGAAAAAAATAATTATGCGGAAGCCTACAAGTCTTAGCAAAAGGTGTGTGAAAGCAACGGTAATAATGAACCTATTTTGGATATGGTTGCATTTCAAAAACTTTATACAATCTACGCAATTGACCTGAGTTCTCAAAAGGAAACTATAAAGTCTAATAGAGTGGATACTTCTCTATACATTGAAAGAGGAGAGAATGAAGAAGTTGATGCTTATTGTTTGCTTTTGGAAGAAACAGAATTACAGATTAATACAGATAATGGTGTTATGATTAATATCACATAGGTTTTTTCTCATAAATAAATGGTAGGGGTATATGTTAATCAAATCAATCTTAATAAATTAACATCTTGTATTCAAAATCAAAAGCCTTGTATTATTAATGTTAATACAATTCAAAGAAAAGGAGCTGTAAGAATTGATGTTTTACTCACACACACACAAGTAAAAACACTAAATGATACTGGTTCACTTAAAATTAAAATGACAAAACCTATGTTAAAGAAATATTCAATAGACGAGTCAAGAGGAGGATTTCTCCCGTTTCTAATTCCTTTATTTGCTGGTTTAAGTGCAGCAGGAGCATTGACTGGTGGTATTTCAGCAGCGGTAAAAACTGCTAACGAAAGGAAGGCACAACTAAAAGCTCAAAAAGAATTGGAAAGACATAACAAGGAGTTGGAGAAACAAATTACTGGAAGTGGTGTAATTGTAGATTTTGCTCAAAAACTTGAAAGTCTACCTGATAAAGCGAGATTGTTGGTTGGAGATATGCTTTCCTCTGTCGCTCAAACGGGTGTTAAACTAACTAAACGGGGTAATGGATTGTATCTTTCTCATAAATAAATGGATAAATGGTTTAAACAATTTGGAAAGAATACAACGTCAAATATAGAACTAGCTAAGTATTGTAAAACACTAAAAATTGATAATGTGGTTATTTGTATGAGAGATTAATTAATACATATAAATAAGAATACAAAGAATATTATTATGAATTTAGACACAGAATGGTTCTCATTGGGTTTGTATTCATAATAGTCAGGATAAATATTATTTTGATAGTTATGGTATGCCACCGCCTGTTGAAGTAATACAATTCTTACAGAATGGTGTTTATCAAACATTTCAAGTTCAAGAAATTAATTCTAAATGTTGTGGTCAATTATGTTTATATGTATTATTTCAACTCAACAATAATGAAAATTTTTATGATATCGTTTTAAATCTAATATAAATGACTTATATTGGAAAAGATGGTTCTATCTTTGGAGAATCCTCTCAGGATATTGATTTATCAAATTATTATACAAAGGCACAGGCTGAACGACAAAAATATAGTATAAGTAAAAATATTAATATGAAGAATACTTATAAATTAATCAATTTTGCAAACCCTACAGATGCGAATGACTTAATTAGATTCAGTGATTTATCACAATATATATATTTTAAAGAAAACAGCACGTTTTGTTAAACAAGTAAAATTTACAACCACAACACCTGGTTATACTGACCATACACCTTTCCTCATTCAATTTAACTATCTGCTTACAATTGAATTTTATAAAGAAGGACATATAGTTAATATGCGAATTAATAAATGGGGGTATGATATGCCTGATTTAGGGTATAATTGGTCTTTTTCAATAAACTTAGAAGACCTACATGATTTAAATCAGTCTCGTAAAGAAGAATATTATCCGCTTGGTGAGGGTAAGGATTTATGTGGAAGTACAATTAGTAAACAACAACTACATGATTTTAAGAAAAGAAAAATATATGATAGTATAGCGATGGTTAGCATGACAAAGAAGGAAGGTAATGAGATAAGGATAGAAAGCCGAGGAATACAAACCGATTTGGTAGTGGGAAGATGGGGTGGTATTACCTGTCAAAATATTAATCTCACATATATTTCTGATACATAAATGGCAGGAAAAAGACTACAAGAGAATTATAATTTTTGTATTCAGGGATACCTACAAGAAAAGGGTGCTCGGTATTACATACCTTATGATGTGGAGCATATACATGGAAATTTTGTCATTAAAAACTGGCCTTATACTGATATTGTTGAACCCACAAATAGAGACTTGTTTAAAATATTAAATAAAAATGAACTTCTCAAAGTTATGAAATATAAAACTCTTTTAGAAATCGTCAACAAATCTTATTGGTATCCTATTATGAGAAAAATAATTATAGATACAAGAATATCTCAAAATCCAGATGAGTATATGTATAATATTCTTTGGGGCTCAAACTCAAGGGTAGCAAGGGATGAGGAAGGAGTTGAAGAAGAGAGAAGGAGGAAAGAGAAGGAGGAGAAGGAGGAAAGGGAGAAGGAGGAGAGGGAGAAAAAGGAGAAGGAGGAGAGGGAGAAAAAGGAGAAGGAGGAGAGGGAGAAAAAGGAGAAGGAGGAGAGGGAGAAAAATGAGAAGGAGGAGAGGGAGAAAAAGGAGGAGGAGAGGGAGAAAAAGGAGAAGGAGTAGAGGGAGAAAAAGGAGAAGGAGTAGAGGGAGAAAAAGGAGAAGGAGTAGAGGGAGAAAAAGGAGAAGGAGTAGAGGGAGAAAAAGGAGAAGGAGTAGAGGGAGAAAAAGGAGAAGGAGGAGAGGGAGGAAAGGGAATAAAGAGAGAGGGAGGAAAAATATAAAAAGATGGAAATCGGTGAGATTCGTAAAAGATTGAGTGTATTTCAGCAAATAAATCAATCTCAACGCACTGAAGAGGAAAATAAAGAATTAACGACTCTTACTAAGATAATGATTTTAAAAATGGTTGAGATGAATTCAGCGAGGAGATTTACATGAAGAAGACAAAGGTCATATAGTTGATGATGTTGGTGTTATTGACTTTAGTTAGTTTTTATTTGTAAATAAATGGAGGAGAGTGTGAAGGCATTCCTAAGGATTCTTTATGCTTTAAAAATTAAGATAGAAATGTATATGTTGAAAACCAAAAAGGTTTTGATACTCTGTTGGAATTTTTCTGATAACTAAATATGAGTTATTGTCTCAAATGTAAAAAGAAAACTAAATCTAAAAGTGTATTGTATGTTAAAGCTAAAAATAATAGAGTTTATCAAAAAGGAATATGTCAAGTGTGTGGCTCTAAAAAGTGCCAATTCATCTCACCTAAAAGAGGAGGAGACATACAAAAGTTTCTGTCAGGAAGTAAATTCACAACAACTGGAATTCCTGGGGAACTACATCTACCTGGATATTCGTTCTGTGGTCCTGGAACAAACCTAGATAAAAGATTAGATGAGGCTGACAATCCTAAACCTTGGTCTAAACCTATAAATAGGGTTGATGGTGTGTATGAAGCATGATATTGCTTATGGGAATACCACTACATTGGATGAAAAACATGAAGCAGACAGAGAAATGTTATATAATTTGTCTTTGATACAAAATCCTACATTGAGAGAGAAAGTTGATAGGTTTATTGTGAAAAAATTGATAAGTGCTAAATTGAAACTTGGTCTTGGTTATTCCCCAAAAAACTATTAAACTCCAGTGATGTCATCAAGACTGAGGAGCTTTTGGCTAATGAATTACATAAACCTATAATCACAAAGTTTAAAAGAAGGAAAGTTTATTCTAAATACACCGACCACCTATGGTCCGCTGATTTAATTGAACTAAATAATGATAAGGGATACAGGTATGCTTTAACCGTTATTGATTTGAGGAGTAGATTTGCCTGGGTTGTTCCTTTAAAAAATAAAAGGGGTGATACTTTAATGTTAGCCTTTAAGCTAATATTTGATAGGGATAAAAGAAAACCAAAGAAACTGTGGACCGATGAGGGAACAGAGTTCTCTAACAAAATATTTATGAAATTTCTGAAGGGGAAGGGTATTAAATTATACAGCACCTTTAATGAAGGAAAGGCAGTTGTTGTTGAGCGTTTTAATCGTACTTTGAAAGAGAAATTGTATAAAAAAATCACACAACTCGGTTCTCAACAATGGGTGTATTTAATCCAGAATATTGTCGATAATTACAATAATACAGTTCATTCATCAACAAAATCAAAACCATCAGAAACATTTACAAAATTAGAATATGAAAGGGAAATTAATTTGAGAAAACCCAAGTTCAAAGTTGGTGATATGGTAAGAACATACAAATGGAAAAGCCATTTTGAAAAAGGTTATACAAAGAGGTGGACTAATGAATTATTTAAAATTGTTGATATAATGGATACAGTCCCTTGGACTTACAAATTATATGATATGAATGGGGAATAAATATTAGGGGCATTTTATTCACAAGAATTACAAAAAACAAAGCTAATAATTCATTAAACAACATTTCTATTCACCCCACCCAGATTAACTAATTTAATTAGTGGTAATAACAAAAAAAAAATTAAATAAATAAATAAAAATCATAAGCCACGCCCACACAGACCCCGCCCACACAGACCCTGCCCACACAGACCACACCCATCATCCCCCCACCCCCTGTGCGTCCCCCACCCTTGATCCCCCCCTCATCCCACCCCCACCTTCCCCACACACACACCCCACCCGTCCTTTTTCCTTTATTCTCTTTTTGTAATTAATTATTAAATAGTTGTATACAAAGCAAATATATTCATATAATATTGAAAACAAAATCTTTATGTTAACAAAACATTTTTCTTGAGGTATACATTCAACTTCTCCCCAGCATAGTTCAAAGGTTGGTTCAGCAGATGTCTCCAGGTTTTGAATCTCTTTCTATTAAATACAAGAGGGGGTTAAGCAAGGATAGAAATATATGAATGATATACCCTGAATCACCTCTTACGATGCGCAGGGATATGGTGTACCTATTCGAAATGGTGTACACACACATTGACACACACACATACAATACATACACACACATGCTTCCCTCTAAAAAATCAAGCTTAGCGTCAAGATCGTTGAGTTGAAAATGTAGAGTATCACAGGTTGGCAGGAAATAACCACTCCTTGGGAGATCAAAATCATCCCACTCAAAATTTTGGTCTTCGAGGTTAATACTGCAAACAAAATAAGGAGAAATTACTGCACTGAAGTAAACCAGACAAAACATCACACACACACACACACACACACACACACACACACACACACACACACACACACACACACACACACACACACACACACACACACACACACACACACATACACATACACATACACATACACACACACACGCAGCGTCATTTAACACCAACGTATTTTATTTAATATCATACCTTCCACATGAATCTTCTAAGAACGGTGAAACAGGCAGGTTGTTCAAACCCATATTCAGTTCGTTGTGAATCTCTTGAGGAAAAACTTGATATTCTGCCAGGTTATTCACAATATTCGCATTGCTATAATAAAGATAAAGGGGGGTTAAGTCATGAGTTGTATAAATTAATCACATACAAAACTCTCATTGAACACTTTAATTCTGAATGAAACTTACCAAAGTCCTGGTGAGTTGATAAAATCTTCATCAGAGTAAAGGCTGGAGTAAGACATGTTGTCATTCAGATCCGTCGATTCCCAATGTTTAAAACTGTATCTAACACGGCTTTTATAATGTCAAATTTATTTCGGGAAGGGAAGTGCTGCCTGTCGTCATTTCGAGGAAATTCAGGGTGTGTGTGAAAACAGGAAACGAAACAATGGGGATTTCTGGGAAATTATTCAAGTTTTATCACAAGTCATTTCTCAAAAGTGAGCTATTAATTACAAAAGATCCAAGTTTGGTAGCCTTCGTTTAAAAATGAAAAACATAACGAATGTGAAAAATATCAAATAAGACTTATTGAAAAGTAAAAAGTTAAAAAAGTTAATAAAAAAATTAAATTATTTCCCACACAAAAACAAATATTTGTAGGATCGATGTTTGAGTGGTCTACCCAGGATCATTGATAGTAAGAGTACCATAAGACCAAGGGGGGAAGGAATAGAGGTGTTAAGGGGAAATGAAGAAAAGTGATGGTGAGAGGAAAATTAACATGTAAGTGAATGGAGATTTGGAGGTTCAATGAAGGATTGGTTCCAAGCTGTTAGTGTTCAGCCTGGTACATCAAGATGGGTTTACCATTCAGCCCTAGCTCAATTAAAATATCTTCATTATGTATTAGCCCAAGTAGATTAATTGGCTCATAAGGCCAATAAGCTCATGGTTCAAAAGGCCAAAAGGCTCATAGTCTTTTGGATTAATAGGGGTGTTTTCCAAAAGTGGGAAAAGACAGGGGGGTAAACGACATTAGATAGGGATTTCCCATGTTAAATGGGTTTGTCCCAGGAACAACATTTATCATCTACTGTTATCGATTGCCAAATCGGTTATAGATTGCCAAATCGGTTATACAGACTTGGCATTTAATATGGAATATTTTTTTTTTCTTGACTTGGGTTTACTTTCTTAACTCAGTATATCAATCTGGTGAGTTTCTTTTACACTTTGGTGATTTATTTGTTAAAAGAACCATGTCACTGATTGTCTGTCGCAGCAAGAAGTCAACAACAGGATTATATCAGACGGCATGGCAAAATGTACGGACAGGTGCATTTGATGATTGGCTTCACAGTCAGGTATACAAGGGTTGTTGCGTTCTGTATTAGTGGAAAACAACTGCTGCACATCTCCAAAAGTTATTGCAGCTTCCTCTGGAGATGGTCCGTCAACTCGACAATGCTGTTTGTCATGGAATGGTGGCTTTACGAAATTACGGCATGAAACAGCATGCTATTGCTCGGCAGTATGGCATCACTCAAGGTCAGGTGTCAAAGATCCTGAAACGAAATGCTCAGAGGGGTGTCCCTACTCCAATACCGAGGCCAGGACGTCCCGGCAGAACCACAAGGAGGGATGATCGCCAGCTGCACCGGTTAGTTCGCAATGGCCGTACCAAGTCAGCTAATCGGCTTTGGGCTGAATGGCAGCAACTGACAAATGTGCCTGTATCCAGAAGGCTAGTCAACCAACGACTGGTTCAAGCAGGCTATCGTGCCAGGCGTCCCCTGAGAAAGCCACGCCTGACCAGACAACACCGCCAGCGCCGATTGCAGTGGGCCAGAGAGCACCGTCAATGGCAGCCAGGACACTGGAATCACGTGATCTTCAGTGACGAGTCTAGATTTCTGGTCTATCGTCAAGATGGCCGCGTCCGAGTGCGCAGACAAGTGCATGAAGCCTACAACAAAGATTGTATAGTGCCAAGAGTCCAAGCTGGAGGTGGTGGGGTGACCGTTTGGGCTGCTTTTCATGCAGGGGGCAAAACTGACCTGGTTGTTCTGAATGGAAACCTGAACCAGTTAAAGTACAGGACCATTCTGGAAGAAACATTGCTTCCTTTTGCTCGTGCAGCCTTTCAAGGAAACTGTCTTCCAAGATGACAATGCACGGCCTCATCGTGCTCGCATGATCCAACACTTTCTTGCTGACCGTGGTGTAGAGCCTATGGAGTGGCCTGCCATGTCCTCGGATATGAATCCGATAGAGAACTTGTGGGCAGAATTAACGCGTCAAATCGACCACTTGGACCAGCAGCCGACATCTGTGCGTGAATTGCAGCAGGCTATTGTCACTGCATGACTGCAGGAGGTGACTTCCGGTTCCTCGGGCGAGTGAGGCGTGCTTCGAGCTCTCCACGGCATCGAAGTTTGAGTGTTTTCCCATTCTTGTCTTTGTCAAATTTCCACTGGTTATTTTGCTGTGTACGTATTATTGTGTGTTTCTAGTTGGTGTTGGTTTGTGGTTCGTGCAAACTTGTGTGTAGTTAATCGTTTTCTGAGTCGTACCTTGTGCGCGGCCTGGTGACTTGGGGCTTCCCTCCCCCCGTCGGTGTTTTGTCGGTTTGGGTTATTTCCTTCGCTGTATTGCTTGTTTCTTTTATTTTATTTTCTCCCCCTCACCTCACCTCCTGAGACAAAGAATTATATATTGATTCTTTCTCTCCTCCCGGACACGTGCTTGTTCGCTCTCCTCCTCGTCTCGGCTTGTGCCCCGCCCCCTGTATCTCGTTTTCTCCCGCCTCTGCTCCTTCTTTCTCAAATCGACGTTCTCGCTTGGAGACTTTTCCCGGATTGTTTTTTTTTTCATCGTTCTGTTTGGATATTGTTGGAATATGTTTAAACCGCAGCCGTGATGCTGACGCCTCCCCCCCCCCCCCCCCACCCCCAGAATTTACATGTTTTAAACGTTTCCCAGTGTGTACCCTGGTCAGAATAGGTACACCGTATCCCTGCGTGTCGTAAGAGACGACTAAGAGGGTTGGCGTCAGGAAGGGCATCCGGCCATAAAAACATTGCCTCAAAAAGAGAACCATGACAATCACAAGTACATATGGGCAGGGTGCAGCCCGAAGTGGAGATCGGTTTCTGAGGTTTGGGACATGGAATGTGGGGACAATGACAGGGAGATCAGGAGAAGTGGTGGAAGTATTGGTCAGAAGAAGAGTGGACATATGTTGTGTGCAAGAGACGAGATGGAAGGGAAGTGGTGTGAGAATGGTGAAGGGTAGGCAGGGACAGAAATACAAGTTTGTGTGGCAAGGGTGCCCGGAGGGCGTGAATGGTGTTGGTGTCCTGTTTTCTGAGGAGTTTGTAGACAGTGTGGTGAGTGTGACGAGAGTGAGTGATAGGTTGATGATGGTGAAAATGATGATTGGAAAGCTCTTGGTGAACGTCATCTCGGGATATGCTCCGCAGGTTGGTCGAAGCGATGAAGAGAAGGACAAGTTCTGGTGTGCGATAGAGAAGCTGATGGAAAACGTGAAAGATGAGGAAGTTGTTGTGGTGGGAGGAGACCTGAATGGACATATGGGAAGGAGTATGGATGGTTTTGAGGGAGTTCATGGGGGTTACGGATATGGTGTGAGAAATGGAGAAGGTGAAAGGATTTTGGAGTTTGCTGATGGAGCTGATTTGTTGATTTGTAATACTCAGTTCCAGAAAGAGGACAATAAGCTTGTTACATACACGTCAGGTGGGTCGACGACAACCGTTGACTACCTGATGGTGCGTCGGCGAGATAGGGGGCACCTCCGGGACACAAAGGTGATCCCGGGGGAGGAGGCTGTTTCACAGCACCACTTGGTTGTCTGCGACATAAGGGTGAAAGGTGCGAGGCGAGCTCGGCGGGTGAAGTACCAACCGAGAATGAAGGTGTTGAGGTTGAAAGAGGTGACAGTAAGGGAGGCATTAAAAGAGAGGCTGAGTCGGGTAGAGGATGATGTGGTTGAGCTTGAAAGTGGTTGGATGTCAATGAAAGCTAGTCTGTTGGGAGCCGTTGGTGAGGTATGTGGATGGACAAAAGGACCACCGAGGCACTCGGAAACATGGTGGTGGGATGTTGAGGTTGGAAAGAGGATTGACGAGAAGAGGAAGAAGTTCAAAGAGTGGCAGAAGGCGAAGGGTACGGGAGCAGAAACAGCAGAGCATGAAAGTTATAAGGCAGCCAGGAAGGCTGCAAAGAAAGAGGTAGCAAAGGCGCAGGAGGCATGTAGGAAAATGTTCGGAGAACGCTTGGATTCGGAAGAGGGTCAGAAAGCAGTATTCAGGATTGCAAAGCAGATAGCGAAAGAGAGGTGTGATGTGATGGGGGTGAGTTGCTTGAAGGATGAAGTGGGACAAATCGTTGTCGACCCAGATGGAATTAAAGGAAGATGGAAAAGATATATGGAAATGCTGTTGAATACAGAGAATGAATGGGATGGCAACATAGAGAGTAACCCAGTTTTAGGACCGGCAGAGAAGATAACTGAGAAGGAAGTTGAGGAAGCGATAAAAGCAATGAAGAGTGGAAAAGCGGGAGGGCCGACGGGAGTTGTGGGAGATATGTTGAAGGCAGCAGGAAGTTGGGGTGTGAAGAGAATGACAGAGATCTGTAATTTGGTGGTGAAAGAAGGCCGCATTCCAGTGGATTGGGAACTGAGTACCCTCGTCCCTCTATACAAGGGGAAAGGTGACCCTCTGGAGTGTGGCTCGTACCGAGCGATAAAGTTATTGGAGCATGGAATGAAGGTATTGGAAAGGGTGTTGGGGAGGAGGATAAGGAAGAAAGTGAAGATCGACGAAATGCAGTTTGGATTTATGCCAGGAAGAGGAACGACAGATGCGCTTTTCATTGTGAGGCAGTTGCAGGAGAAGTACATGGATAAGAGGAAGAAGTTGTTTTTTGGGTTTGTTGATCTGGAGAAAGCATTCGATAGGGTTCCACGCAAAGTATTGACATGGGCATTGAGGAAGTTAGGAGTGGAGGAATGGTTGATCAGAGTAGTGATGGCAATGTACAAAAGAGCACGCACAGCTGTAAGGACGAAGGACGGGAACAGTGGTGAGTTTGAGGTGAAGGTGGGAGTGCATCAGGGGTCGGTACTAAGTCCACTACTATTTGTAGCTGTGATGGAGGTGCTGGCTCAGACCGTAAAGGAGGGTTTACCGTGGGAGTTGTTGTATGCAGATGATCTGGTGTTGATTGCGGAAAGTATGGATGGACTGAAGGAAAAGATGAACAAGTGGAAGGAATGTATGGAGACAAAAGGTCTGAAGGTGAATATTGGAAAGACAAAGGTGATGGCAAGTGGTAAAGCATGTGGTGAGGTGGAAATAACTGGGAAGTGGCCGTGTGCTGTGTGTAGGAAGGGTGTCGGGGTGAACTCCATTCAATGTACAATGTGTGCTGAGTGGGTTCATCAAAAATGTAGTGGTCTGAGAGGGTCATTAACCAGTGTGGCAGCTACATTCAAATGTAAGGTGTGCACAGAGGGAGCTGCAGATGGAGGAAATGTTGAGTTGGATCTTGGAGACGGCGTGAAGCTGGAAGGTGTGAAAACATTTTGCTACCTCGGAGACATGCTGAATGGAGAAGGTGGATCAGACTCGGCAACGGTTGCTCGAGTGAGATGTGCATGGAAGAAGTTTCGGGAACTGAGTGGCGTGCTGAAGAGGAGGAGAGTGTCGCTGAAGCTGAAGGGAAAGGTGTATGCTGCATGTGTGAGAAGTGTTATGATTTATGGGAGCGAGACATGGGTAATGAACGTAGAGCAGCAACGAAGGCTGGAAAGGGTGGAAATGCGAATGGTTCGATGGATGTGCGGAGTATCGTTGAGAGAGAGGAAGACAAATGATGAATTGCGAAAGATGATGGGAATATTGCCTGTGATTGATGCTGTGAAGAGGAACAGGTTGAGATGGTTTGGTCATGTATTGAGGAAGGATGAAAGTGACTGGTTGAGAAGAGTGATGGAAGTTAATGTAGAAGGAAGTAGAGGACGGGGAAGACCGAGAAAGACTTGGCTAAAGATGGTGGAAGAAGAAATGCGGGCAAGGGGGTTAACAAGGAGAGATGCAGAAAATAGGGCAAAATGGAGAAGATTGTCATGGGGACCGCAAGGCTAACCCCCGCTCTAGCAGGGAACATGGCCTTAAAATGCATGTTGTGTGTGTTGTTGTATTGTCACTGCATGGCAAGCGATTCCTGTCCAAACCTTGGCAAATCTCGTGAACATCATGCCTCAACGTGTACGTGCTCTCCTGAATGCTCGTTGGGGTTTACACGAAGTACTGAACTGTAATTTTACTGTCCGTAATCCCAGTCGTAATTTAACTTTTGTTTTTGTTAAAAAAAAATTGGGCTAATGTGCAAAATAAAGAGATACTTCTGGAAAACGTACAGAAGTTTAACACAGTACTGTCCATGAATATTATTATTATTATTATTATTATTTTTTTTGTATACAAGATCGAGGCTCGTGAAAGAGCGAACATTAATCACACAGAAAGACAAACAGACACATAAAACAAATAACATCGGGTGCGGTAGACAAGATGGGGAGAGAGGGGGAAGGACACAAACACAACATTTGAGAGCAGGGACCGAGAGACATGGAGACATCGAGAGATCTGTGGGAGGGAGAGGGCTTTGGGGGGGAGGCATGGGAAGGGGGTGGGGGGGTGGGAGAGGTATAAAACATATGGACGCTGCCAGGACTTCCAGGAAAGAAGTTGGAATTTCAAACAAGGTGGATCTGGGGTGAATTATTGGGGGTAGAAAAGATCAAGGTTTTGGATGGGGGAAGATAAGAGATGGTGGTGAACAGCTGTTTTACAGACCTGGAGGGAGGAGTGGGATTGAAGGGAGTGTGGGAGTTTGTTCCAGAGGCGGGAGAAAAGAGGAATGAAAGAGTGAAGGTGAGCAGAGAGCCGAGATTTCGGCAGTTTAACCATCAGAGGGTTGCTGGCAGATCTTGTGCGACCTGTAGGAATATTTGGGGGACAGAGCACAGAGAGAGCTGGGGGAGCAAGGCCGGAGAGGAGTCGGTAGAAGACAGAAAGACCACCTACCTGCCTGCGGTGAGTGAGTGAAAGGCCCTCAGAGATAGCTTCAGCGCGGGAGATTCCAATGATTCTGAAAGCTTTGGATTCAACAGCGTGAAGCCGAGCCAGGTGTGAGGCAGGAGCACCAGCCCATAGGGGAGAACAGTATTCTATTGAGCTGCGGATGAAAGCCTTGTATGTGGTGAGGAGCTCAGGTGAGCCTTGGAAGGACTTCGCAAGACGGAGGATGCCCAGTCGGTGACTGGCTTTGGAGGCCAGCTTTGAAATGTGGTTTTCTCAAGAAAGATCATGGCAGATATAAATATATATAAAAAAATAACCACCTTTAGAGGCCATTTTTCGCGTGGGTTGGCCTTTTTCGGGAACCGTGGTTGTTGTTGTTTTTTGGTCCCCTTTTTGAAGCAAATAGTGAGATAGTGAGATAGTGAGAGGCAGATAGTGAGACCCAAAAGCTTGAGCGACAGAACTTCTTGGAGAGGATTGTTGAGAAAGTAGATGGGAGGGTTGTCCAGTCGATCTTTTCGGAGAGACATAGTAAGAGTGTGAGATTTGTCAGGATTGAAAGACATGTTCCACTTGTTTGACCAGTCTGTGATTTTGTCCAGGTCTTCAGAGAGTGAGGAGGCTGCAGACTGCCGATCTGAGGGAAGAGGAATGGAGCGGCAGAGAGTGGAGTCATCAGCAAAGAGATACAGAGGATTTTCCAGAGAGTCGGAGAGATCATTGATAAAGACCAGATAAAGCACAGGGCCCAGCACACTGCCTTGGGGAACTCCAGCCTGAGCAGGAAGGGGAGATGAGAGAAATCCATTCAGGGCCACACGTTGACTACGACCAGAGAGGAAGTCCGCAAGCCATGCATGGAGATTTCCATGGATATACCATAGGGGGAGAGTTTGGTGAGCAGAGCTGGGTGCCAGACCGTATCGAAGGCACGTGATATGTCAAGGGAGACAGCTCTGATTTCCTGTTTGGCATTGAGGACCTCCATCCATTGTTGAGACAGCAGAAGCAGCATGTCCAGAGTAGAGTGACCTGGTCTGAAACCAAATTGATGATCAGAGATCAAGCCATTGGAGAAGAGGAAAGATTTCATATCCGAAGCAATGATGGATTCCATGACTTTGCTGATAATTGGGAGCAGGCTGATTGGTCTGTAGTTGCAAGAATCTGTTTTTGCACCTTTTTGTGTAAAGCGGTAATGTTTGCTGATTTCCAGGATGCTGGCAGACGACCTTGAGCAAAAGATAGGGTGAAAAGAACAGAGAGAGGGTGAGATAGAGCGGCAGAGCAGGATTTTAGGACCCGTGGGCTGATGCCGTCTGGTCCAGTTGCAGAATCAGAGTCGAGGATTGACAAAAACTCCTCCACCTTGTCAGGAGAGAAGGACACAGAGTCCAGGAGCAGTTGGGTTCGACTGGGAAAGGTGGGAACAGAGAGAGATGGCCATGGGTTTGGGACTAAGGATTTTGAGGCAAACACAGAGTTGAGGCATTCGGCTTTGTCACGTGCGATGTCAACTGTGTGGCCATTTGAGGTAAGGGAGGGGATGGAGGGGGAACAAACACCAGAAACGGATTTGACCAGACGCCACCAGGATTTGGAGGAAGGAGACAGGTTTGAGAGTTCATTCTTGAGTGAGGAGAGATGGTGCTTCCTGGCACTCCTGAGGGTAGACACACATGTTCCGAGCTTGGTGGAAGGAACTGAGATTGCCTTCAGTTGGATTAGCCTACCAAGAGGCAAAGGCAAGTTGTTTCAGGGCAACTGCTTCACCACAAGATTCAGTGTACCATGGACGGGAGGAAGGGTAAGACAACTGAAGGCGAGATGGGATAAATCTGTGCATGAGAGATCAGTTTGCTTTGGAAGAATTCCCAGGAAGAATTGATGTCAGAAGCAGTGGAGATGGGAGACCAATCCAGACGATTGATGGCTGCTTGAAGACCGTCCCAGTCGGCCTGAGTGAAATGCCAGACTTGTCGACGCTGAGGAGGCTCTCTGAGAATGGCCAGAGAGATGTCCACTTTGACAAGCACATGATCAGAAGAACCGATTAACAAAATCTAGAATAATTTCAACATAATTACAATGAACTTTTGGTTCTAAGACATCTTGAAAAGTAAGTTCACCCCCACAAAAAAAATATTCCATATTAAATGCCAAGTCTGTATATTGCCAAATCAGTTATATATTGCCAAATCGGTTATAGATTGCAAAATCGGTTCGACATTGCCAAAAATAAACTTCAATGTCTTGGTTGTGTGTGCATCAAATGTATGTATTGCTTTATTTTTACAAGAATCAAGATGTTTCTGAATTGGAGAGATTAGAAGTGGGTCACTGTGGAGGACATTATCTAAATGCGATCGCTCACATCAGCATGTGACATGTTTCAAATGTAAGCAAACACCTCACTCGTCCAAAGATGGTCACATCAAGGGTTAATTACTTACCACTCATCACCTCCACACACCTCAACACATCTCTCCCACCTCAATCCATCTCCCCCACCTCAACCCATCTTCCCCACCTCAGCACATCTCACCCACCTCAACCCATCTCCCCCACCTCAGCACATCTCCCCCACCTCAGCACATCTCACCCACCTCAACCCATCTTCCCCACCTCAACCCATCTCCCCCACCTCAGCACAGCTTCGCCACCTCAACACATCTACCCCACCTCAACACAATTACCCCACCTCAACACAATTACCCCACCTCAACACATCTCCCGAACCTCAACCCTCTCCCCCGAACCTCAACCCTCTCCCCCGAACCTCAACCCCTTCCCCCAAGCTCAACCCGCTCTCCCAGCCCATCACCCTCCCCATCTTATGTATCCCCATTCTCGCCGATGAAGATTATGTATTCGTAAATGCACCTTTTAAAAACGAGGTCTCTCCCTTGCTCATCAGTTGATTGTCAAACTGATGTTGAGGTTTCGAATAAACTTCCATTGAAATGGATTAAATCTTTTGAGAATTATTTTCGAATTGATGCACTTGTAGCACTCTTCTAGAATCTTCACATGGATTTATTTTGCGATTTGTAACAGTTCAGAATCCTCTCATTACTTACAGTGCATTCAGAAAGTATTCAGAGCCCTTCACTTTTTCACATTTTGTTATGTTGCAGTCTTATGCTGAAATCGTTTAAATTCATTTTTCCCCTCATCAATCTACCCTCAATGCCCCATAATGACAAAGAGAAAACAGGATTTTAGAAAGTTTTGCAAATTTATTTAAAAGAAAAAACTGAAATATCACATTGACATAAGTATTCATACCCTTTGCTATGACACTTGAGATTTAGCTCAGGTGCCTCCCATTTCTCTTGATCATCTTTGAGATGTTTCTACACCTTGATTGGACTTCACCTGTGGTAAATTCAATTGATTAGACATGATTTGGAAAGACACACCTGTCTGTAGAAGGTCTCACAGCTGACAATGCATATCAGAGCAAAAACCAAGCCATGAGGTCGAAGGAACTGCCTGCAGAGCTCAGAGACAGGATTGTGTCGAGGCACAGATCTGGGGAAGCTAACAAAAAAATTCTGCTGCATTGAAGGATCCCAAGAGCACAGTGGCCTCCATAATTCTTAAATGGAAGAAGTTTGGAACAACCAGGACTCTTCCTAGAGCTGGCCGCCCGGCCATACTGTGCAATCGGGGGAGAATGGCCTTGGTAAGAGACATGACCAAGAACCCGATGGTCACTCTGGCTGAGCCCCAGAGATCCTGTGTGGAGATGGGAGAAACTTCCAGAAGGACAACCATCACTGCAACACCACCGATCTGGGCTATATGGCAGAGTGGCCAGACGGAAGCCTCTCCTCAGTGAAAGACACATGAAAGCCCACTTGGAGTTTGCAAAAAAGCACCTAAAGGACTCTCAGACTGAGAAACAAGATTCTGTGGGCTTTCATGTGTCTTTCACTGAGGAGAGGCTTCTGTCTGGCCACTCTGCCACATAGCCCAGATCGGTGGAGTGTTGCAGTCATGGTTGTCCTTCTGGAAGTTTCTCCCATCTCCACACAGGATCTCTGGAGCTCAGCCAGAGTGACCCATCGGGTTCTTGGTCACTGTTCTTACCAAGGCCATTCTCCCCCGATTGCTCAGTTTGGCCGGGCGGCCAGCTCTAGGAAGAGTCCTGGTTGTTCGAAACTTCTTCCATTTAAGAATAATGGAGGCCACTGTGCTCTTGGGAACCTTCAATGCAGCAGAATTTCTTTTGTCGGCTTCCCCAGATTTGTGTGGCAAGGGTGCCCGGAGGGCGTGAATGGTGTTGGTGTCCTGTTTTCTGAGGACTTTGTAGACAGTGTGGTGAGTGTGACTAGAGTGAGTGAAAGGTTGATGATGGTGAAAATGATGATTGGAAAGCTCTTGGTGAACATCATCTCGGGATATGCTCCGCAGGTTGGTCGGAGCGATGAAGAGAAGGACAAGTTCTGGTGTGCTATAGAGAAGCTGATGGAAAACGTGAAAGATGAGGAAGTTGTTGTGGTAGGAGGAGACCGAAATGGACATGTGGGAAGGAGTATGGTCGGTTTTGAGGGAGTTCATGGGGGTTACGGATATGGTGTGAGAAATGGAGAAGGTGAAAGGATTTTGGAGTTTGCTGATGGAGCTGATATGTTGATTTGTAATACTCAGTTCCAGAAAGAGGAAAATAAGGTTGTTACATACACATCAGGTGGGTCGATGACAACCGTTGACTACCCGCTGGTGCGTAGGTGAGATAGGGGGCACCTCTGGGACACAAAGGTGATCCCGGGGGAGGAGGCTGTTTCACAGCACCACTTGGTTGTCTGTGACATAAGGGTGAAAGGTGTGAGGAGAGCTCGGCGGGTGAAGTACCAACCGAGAATGAAGGTGTGGAGGTTGAAAGAGGTGACAGTGAGGGAGGCATTAAAAGAGAGGCTGAGTATGGTGGAGGATGATGTGGTTGAGCTTGAAAGTGGTTGGATGTCAATGAAAGATAGTCTGTTGGGAGCCGTTGGTGAGGTATGTGGATGGACAAAAGGACCACCGAGGCACTCGGAAACATGGTGGTGGGATGATGAAGTTGGAAAGAAGATTGACGAGAAGAGGAAGAAGTTCAAGTAGTGGCAGAAGGCGAAGGGTACGGGAGCAAAAAAAGCAGAGCATGAAAGTTATAAGGCAGCCAAGAAGGCTGCAAAGAAAGAGGTCGCAAAGGCACAGGAGGCATGTAGGAAAATGTTTGGAGAACGCTTGGATTTGGAAGAGGGTCAGAGAGTGGTATTCAGGATTGCAAAGCAGATAGCGAAAGAGAGGTGTGATGTGATGGGGGTGAGTTGCTTGAAGGATGAAGTTGGACAAATCGTTGTGGACCCAGATGGAATTAAAGGAAGATGGAAGAGATATATGGAAATGCTGTTGAATGCAGAGAATGAATGGGATGGCAACATAGAGAGTAACCCAGTTTTAGGACCGGCAGAGAAGATAACCGAGAAGGAAGTTGAGGAAGCGATAAAAGCAATGAAGAGTAGAAAAGCGGGAGGGCCGACAGGAGTTGTGGGAAATATGTTCAAGGCAGCAGGAAGTTGGGGTGTGAAGAGAATGACAGGGATCTGCAATCTGGTGGTGAAAGAAGGCCGCATTCCAGTGGATTGGGAACTGAGTACCCTCGTCCCTCGATACAAGGGGAAAGGTGACCCTTTGGACTGTGGCTCGTATCGAGCGAGAAAGTTATTGGAGCATGAGGTATTGGAAAGGGTGTTGGAGAGGAGGATAAGGAAGAAAGTGAAGATTGACGAAATGCAGTTTGGATTTATGCCAGGAAGAGGAACAACAGACGCGCTTTTTATTGTGAGTCAGTTGCAGGAGAAGAGGAAGAAGTTGTTTCTTGGGTTTGTTGATCTGGAGAAAGCATTCGATAGGGTTCCACATGAAGTAGTGACATGGGCACTGAGGAAGTTAGGAGTGGAGGAATGGTTGATCAGAGTAGTGATGGCAATGTACAAAAGAGTGTGCACAGCTGTAAGGACAAAGGATGGGAACAGTGGTGAGTTTGAGGTGAAGGTGGGAGTGCATCAGGGGTCGGTACTAATTCCACTACTATTTGTAGCTGTGATGGAGTTTCTGGCTCGGAACGTAAAGGAGGGTTTACAGTGGGAGTTGTTGTATGCAGATGATCTGGTGTTGATTGCGGAAAGTATGGATGGACTGAAGGAGAAGATGAACAAGTGGAAGGAATGTATGGAGACAAGGTCTGAAGGTGAATATCGGAAAAACGAAGGTGATGGCAAGTGGTAAAACATGTGGTGAGGTGGAAAGAACTGGGAAGTGGCCGTGTGCTGTGTGCAGGAAGGGTGTCCGAGTGAATTCCATTCAATGTACAATGTGTGCTGACTGCTGAGTGGGTTCATCAAAAATGTCGTGGTTTGAGAGGGTCATTAACCAGTGTGGCAGCTACATTCAAATGTAAGGTGTGCACAGAGGGAGCTGCAGATGGAGGAAATGTTGAGTTGGATCTTGGAGATGGCATGAAGCTGGAAGGTGTGAAAACATTTTGTTACCTTGGAGACATGCTGAATGGAGAAGGTGGATCAGACTCGGCAACAGTTGCTCGAGTGAGATGTGCATGGAAGAAGTTTCGGGAACTGAGTGGCGTGCTGACGAGGAGGGGAGTGTCATTGAAGCTGAAGGGAAAGGTGTATGCTGCATGTGTGAGAAGTGTTATGATTTATGGGAGTGAGACATGGGTAATGAACGTAGAGCAGCAACCAAGGCTGGAAAGGGTGGAAATGCGAATGGTTTGGTGGATGTGTGGAGTATCGTTGAGAGAGAGGAAGACAAATGATGAATTGCGAAAGGTGATGGGAATAGAGCCTGTGATGGATGCTGTGAAGAGAAACAGGTTGAGATGGTTTGGTCATGTGTTGAGGAAGGATGAAAGTGACTGGTTGAAAAGAGTGATGGAAATGAATGTAGAAGGAAGTAGAGGACTGGGAAGTCCGAGAAAGACTTAGCTAAAGATGGTCGAAGAAGAAATGCGGGCAAGGGGGTTAACAAGGGAAGATGCAGAAAATAGGGCAAAATGGAGAACATTGTCATGGGGACCGCAAGGCTAACCCCCGCTCTTGCAGCGAAAATGGCCTTAAAATGCCTGTTGTTGTTGTTGTTGTTGTTGTTGTTGTCCCACATCTGTGCCTCGACACAATCCTGTCTCTGAGCTCTGCAGGCAGTTCCTTCGACCTCTTGGCTTGGTTTTTGCTCTGATATGCATTGTCAGCTGTGAGACCTTATATAGACAGGTGTGTGCCTTTCCAAATCATGTCCAATCAATTGAATTTCCCTCAGGTGGACTACAATCAAGGTGTAGAAACATCTCAAAGATGATCAAGAGAAATGGGAGGCACCTGAGGTAAATTTCAAGTGTCAATGTGATATTTCAGTTTTTTCTTTTTAATAAATTTGCAAAACTTTCTAAAATCCTGTTTTCTCTTTGTCATTATGGGGTATTGAGTGTAGATTGATGAGGGAAAAAAATGAATTTAAACGATTTCAGCATAAGGCTGCAACATAATAAAATGTGAAAAAAGTAAAGGGGTCTGAATACTTTCTGAATGCACTGTAGTTACATAGAAAGCAATTTTTAAGGATCCACCTGCATGCTCGCGATTGTTTTGTTGTTAAACTAAATATAATTATAACACTATCATGGGTGAGGTTGTAGAAAAATATCGATGATCAACTACGAACAGAACTGTCCATGTTGCTTCCTTCTTGTCGCTTCTTAAATGGAGAGAGTTGAGAAGCTACAACTAGAACGGCGCTCTGTATCCCACTGATAGGCCGGATCTGCATCCGGACCTTACAATAAGTATACACTGCTTGCCTGATGTATTTATATAGTGTGCAACGAAACTTTATTTTGAATGATAATGGAATTTATAACAGAGTACTGAAGAATGTATTATTAATGTTGTTTGTGCAATAACCAACTTGTGTCGGATATCTGCGTGCAGAGCAAGCTTGACAACTATAGGGAACGTCTTGACAAAGGGCAGACTCTGAACCAAGACCAACAGGTAGTTTTTTTGTTTTTTTTTACCTTGGTACATGTTCTAACAATATCTATTTTCCATTATTGTTCGTTCTTACTCCCATCCATTTGTGTTTTGTGCTGGTTGTGCTTCGTATCCGGAGAAGGCTGTTCACATGTAACAGGTGAACTCTCTGGTCACTTTGTTTATAGTGCGGGCGGGAGCTGATAGCCGGGCAACCACACTGAGATACAGTGCATTCAGAAAGTATTCACACCCCTCGACTTTTTAACACTTTGTTGTGTTGCAGCCTGATCCAACTGATCTACACATAATACCCCATAATGTCAACGTGGATTATTTTTTTTTACAAATTTCGACAAAATAATTAAAAATGAAAAGCTGAAATGTCTTGAGTCAATAAGTATTCAACCCCTTTGCTATGACACTCCAAATTGAGATCAGGTACATCCAATTTACTTTGATCATTTTTAACATGTCATCAACTTGATTGGAGTCCACCTGTGGCTAATTCAATTGATTGGACATTATTTAGAAAGCAACACACTTTTCTATGTAAGATCCCAAAGTAGACGGTGCATGTCAGATCAGAAACTCCACCATGAAGTCCAAGGATATATGAAATCCAACTGTCCGTATAACTCCGAGATAGAATTGTGAGGAGGCATAGATCTGGGAAAGGGTATAAAACAATTTCTAGTGTTGACAGTTCCCAAAAGCACAGTGTGCTCAATCATTAGGAAATGGAAAGAGTATGGAACTACCCAGACATTTCCTAGAGCTGGCTGTCCGAGTGAACGGGCAAGAAGGACCTTGATCAGCTTGGTGACCAACAACCGAATGACCACTGACAACTAAAGAGTTCCTTGGCTAATATGGGAGAACCTGTCGGAAGGACAACAGTCTCTGCAGCACTTCGCAAATCTGGGATAGTGACCAGACGGAAACCAATCCTGAGAAAAAGGCACACGACAGCACACCTAGAGTTTGCAAAAAGACACTTGAAAGACTCAGCATGAGGATACTGGTCTGATGATCATCATATTCTGTGGTTTGATGACATGGAAATTTAACTCTGGCCTGAATATAAAGCGCTACGTCTGGCGAAAACCAAACCAAGCACAGCTCATCACCAATCAAACACCATCTCTACCATGAAGCATGGTGGTGGTAGCATCATGCTATGGGGAGGCTTTTCAGTGGCAGGGACTGGGAGACTTGTAAGGACAAAGGGAACAATGAATTGGGCAAAATACAGGCAAATCCTTGATGAGAATCTGCTTCAGAGTACAAAATACCTTGCACTGTGGCGAAGATTTACGTTCCAGCAGGACAATGACCCCAAGCATACAGCCAAAGCAACCCTGGAATGGCTTCAGAACAGAACGTGAAAGTCGTTGAGTGACCCAGCCGAAGCCCAGACCTTAATCACATTGAGAATCTGTGCAAAGATTTGAAGATTGCTGTTCACCAACGCTCCCCATCCAACATGACAGAGCTTGGGCAAATCTGCAAGGATGAATGGGAGAAACTCCCCAAATCCAGATGTACAAAGCTGATAGACATAACCAAGAAGATTCAAAGTTGTAATCTCTGCCAAAGTCGCTTCTACGAAGTATTGACTCGGGGTTGAATACTTATGTAAATATTTCATTTTAATCCATTTTAAAATCAGGCTGTAAAACAACAAAATGTAAAAAAAAGTCCAGGGGCGTGAATACTTTCTGAATGCACTGTTGCAAGCGGTGCCACCTGGTGTCAAGGAACCTCCACGAAGACCAGACCACTTGCTACCAGTAGTCCAGGCAGGAATTTGTAATTTTTCATGGCACTGGTGATAGCTCCTCTATTTTTGGCGAAGACCACTGTGAGGCGAGATGCTAACGTGTAATCAGAAAAAGCAAAAACATTAATAAGCAACTGCATGTTCAAGGATGGTTTTTCTCTCCTCCTTCCAGGATGCCGTTATGAAATATGAAGAGGTTATTAACAAGTTGGAGTTTGCAAGGGAGCTGTTAAAGACCTTCACTACCCTCAATGAAGATGTAAGCTTGAATCCTTGCACCATTACCTTGAACACATTTTATAGCCGTCTCGCGTTGTCTTATCTGAACACTCAGTGTGGTTACCACATGATCTGTTGGTTATAAACTGAATTGAAAGCAAGTGGTTTTGTACTTTGGGTATATGCGAGGTTATCATCCCATCCACGGATCTGAGAGGACATAACTTGGAATAACTAGCGAATTCTTGCCCATTCTTAAAATCGCCAGAAATAATGTCCCCAGAGTAATGACACATTGCCATGACCCTTCATTTTGTCTTTGTTCTTATTTTGTTGGCTTCTTGGCTCTGTGGTGTGCTGTGTATGGGAAGTAATGATCACTGTGGTTTGGGATTTGTGCATGACATTATACTTCATGTGCTCATTCTTGCCTGAAAGGTCCGTTGGTCTTTAACCCCCATAATGTTTAGTATGTAATTATGGATTGGCTGAAGTTTGGTTTAGTGGGTCAAGGTATCATGGGGATTATTGTACACCGCTCCTTTCCTATTCCATCTCCAGGCGTGACATGGTGTCATTGCTGGGCACCGAAGGGGGCCCGGCAATGACGCGCGCTGAAAGGGAGTACTCGGTTTTCACTCCGGTTTCTTGTTTGTTTGTTTCTTGTTTGTTTGTTTGTCCAGGCGATATCTCAGCCATCCTTCAAGCTAGGAAGCTGAAATTTTGGCACAATAGTGAGCAAGTACTTTAGCAAAAACGTATTTTTTTGCTTTTTTGATAAATTAATTGATTAGTTACTTAATTATTATCGATTAATTGAGTACTTATTTATTTCCTTTCTCTTCTGGGCATTATCTCAGGCACATTTTGAGCAATGAAGCTAATATTTGGACACGATGGTGACCAAGTGATGTGGCTATAAAGGATATTTTTTGATTTATTAATTAATCAATTAATTATGAATTGATCAGTCAATTAATCGATTACTTATTTAATTTTTGATTAATTATTTAATTAGTTTTCAAAAAGTTAGATTCAGATGAAACACTGGTGGTTTAGGTATGCTATATTAGCCAATTGATTAAGAAATTAATTATTTTACGATTATTATATATTTATTTTAATTTCACAATTAATCAATCAATTATAATTGATTGATTAATTGTGAAATTAAAATAAATATATAATAATCGTAAAATAATTAATTTCTTAATCAATTGGCTAATATAGCATACCTAAACCCCTAGCATACCATACCTAAATTGTACCCCTCTCCCTCCCAATACCGTCTCGATGCGCTGCATGGCGGTATTGCCGGGCGCTGAAGGCGCCCTGCCAATGCCATGCTGGAAGATGATGTTTATTTATTTGGCATGGGGTTGGTGTACTTTGAATGTATCTGTACTTGTTGCTGTTTAATTGAATTTGAGGATGGAAACTATGAAATAATCAGATTAATTTATGAAACACAGACCTGAGCACTCGACTTATTCCATTCTATACGCAAAAGTTGCATTGATGATGGATTTAATCCAAAGATGGCGTGTTTTGCTTCACAAGCATTCTGCTCTATTCATTCCATAATTTGCCCGAAGTCATCTCCATCCACTTGGAGGTCGGCTTGCTCAACCGACCTTGATGCTTGTATATGTCGCGAGCAAAAATTAGTTCCACGTCACTGCAAAGCTCGGTGTTGGGTGCATTGGTTTGAACCTCTGCCTAAAATGAAGAAAACTAAACATTTTGAAAACTTCGAATTATTCTCATTCTCACTCAGATTTCAACATTTCAACATCTTTTTTTTCTTTTTCTTTTTTCTTTTTTCACTCAGATTTCAACATCAACATAATGCATATTAATCAAGTTGTTTATATTAAAACGTTACTTACATAAGATGATGATTCTGATTTGTAATACCGGACACCACTGGGTGGCACTACATGATACACATTTACATTGAGAGAATTGGGGTCTTCCTCCCACCTGGAACCTTCTCCCCCAGTAATGCTACCCTGACAGAAACCAACTTGGGGTACTCTTAGGCAAATGCAAAATTTGGTTTGATTTGGCTCAGTAGTTTTAAAAAAGAATTTTTTTTTTTTTTTTTTTTTTTTGTATACAGGAATGAGGCTTGTGAAAGAGCTAAGATTTATCACACAAAAAATCAAAACAGACACATAATGTATATAATAAGGGGAGCTATAAGGTCTAAATTATTAAATTTTGGTGAAGATCTGGATCCAGGTCCAGCTACTACAATTTTTTTAAGCGATTGTTCACCATTGAGAGATAGGGCCAAAAACGATATATAGCATGGTATCTCAAAAAGTTGTGGACGGATTCAGACGAAACGAGGTGGATAAGTTGGTTAGGTGAAAATAACAAGCTGATTCAATTTGGTTGAGTTCCGAATGTAGATCCGGCCTATCGGTGTGATACAAAATGTAAACTGCTCTACCGCTTTTGATGACCTGGTGTCATTTGTTCACTGGAATGGCGAATGGCATTGAGGGATTGTAGAATGATAAAATTACATAAATCGATATGGACCCATAAACGAGTTTTGGCCTTGGTTGGAAAACTTGCACTGAAGATTACGCTGAACTTACTGTATTTATTGGAGGTCGAGACATGAAGCATTGCTTATTTGTCCCTTGTTAAAATTCAAAAAAACCTTTGATAATGGCTGTACTTCAATGGACGGTCAGCTCGATGTGGCTCCAGTGCGGACTTGAACTGGTTAATAGTAGTTACATTGACAACGTATCCCGGAAGTGGATTCCAGTTGTTGGGACGTCTGACAGAGAAAGCAGTTTGTCTTAGCTGAGATCTACAGTGCTGTTTCTAGTCCAGTCAATCTGTAATTTGACCTCAAACAAATTGCAAAAGAAATACTTTTTTGATAAACATGCTTAGTAGTATTGCCTTAATGATATATCAAAAGTCTAGAGTGCGGAAACAGTTTTAAAAACGAAATAAATTTGACGGATTTTGCATGCTACTTTTCGGCAGAGGTCAGATACAAAATAGTTTGAAATCTAAGGAAATTTGGTTTTCAAGCTATGCTAATACAAGTCTGTATCAAGGGCTGTCAGGGGACACTTTTTGGTTGACAAGGCCCTTAATGCTATGCTGATTTCAAAGGCATTCAGAGTACCCTTGTTTGAAGAGCATCAACATGACGACATGTCCAATGACATCAGAGATTCAAATGAACATGATGTTTCTGATGTTACGCCTAGGGAACCAGATATTGCAGATATTCCTCAAGTCATAGTCTCTGAAGATGAAGCAGCTCAAGGTCCTACCAGGATAACCAGCAACAATGTCTTGTCAGAATGTATTGAACTCTATGAATATCTACTGAAAGGAGACGTTACTGCGGAGTCAGTCTGTATGGAGAATGTTGTTGACAAAATGAATGAAAAGCTTGTGTGTGAAAAAGTAGAACTCATTCATCATCGCACGCCATCTCTTTGGCTTCAGTACATGGATATGATAGACATACTCCATAAGTTTATAAAAGCAGAACGTACAGGGAACTGGCATCTTCATCTTCAGTCTGTACAAGACATGTTGCTGTATTTTGCTGCTGCTGGACACAATTTCTATTTGAAATCAGCTTACATGTACTTGCAAAATATTCAAAATCTAGAAGCAGATCACCCTGAAGTGTACACCTGCTTTGAATCTGGACACCGTGTACTCAGGAGAAGTGATCGTTTTTGGGCTGGCTTATCTACAGATCTTGTAATAGAGCATGTTTTAATGAGAAGCATTAAAACAACAGGTGGATTGACTAGAGGACAGAGAATGTCAGAATCTCAGTGAGCACAGTGGTTACTCTCCAGACCAGCTTGTGCAGACATCAACATTGCCATGCAGCAGTTTACAGACACTGAATTCTACACAAGTGAACAGCACAGAAGACGCGCCAGCAAGAAAATCTAGAGATTACAATGACACCAAGACAATTTTGTCTTTCCTTGAGGATAGAAATCCATTTGCAGAGAATCCAACCCTTCGGAACATAGCAACTGGTGTGACAGCAGATGCAAATGTAAATGTTGACAGAGCAAAAGAAGTTGGCCGTCGTGTCCTCAAATCAATGGTTTCTCAGAATGTACAGAGCTACACCTTTAAGAAGGCAAACCAAGCTGTAACCCTTGGAGCCAAGACAGCAGTGAAGATAGATGGAGAATCAGTACAGGTTGACCCTCAGCTCCTGTTTCAACGTTTAATTACAGCAGCTAACGGCCTCTTTGATGACATCTCGAAGTCTTCACTTATGAACTCTGTAGCTTTCCTTCTTCATTGTTTGACTCATCTGGTCTCCTCAGAGAGGCACAGAAGCCAGCACTTGCAGATGCAATATGGACTTTAGCCGGATATGACATGCCAGCACCAAACGTAGAAGATCTGCATCATGTTTTTGACGGTGGTTCTCTGCTGCAACGCATACCATGGCCCCAAGGAGCTAGTTTTGCATCCCTCTGCAAATTGTATGTAGAGTATGTCTTGAAGTACTCAAACCCCACAGTTGTTTTCGATGGGTATTGCAATGGCCCATCCACAAAAGACCATGCTCACATGCGACGCACTGGTGGAACATACGGACCTGAAGTCAGATTCACAGAGGATATGCATCTCAAATCCAAGAAGCAGCAGTTTTTGACCAACTCTGCAAACAAACAACGTTTCATCAATCTGCTCAGCAAGAAGATGGAAGAAAAGGGAATCAAGACGTTACATGCTACTGGGGATGCTGACCTGCTGATTGTCCAGACTACAGTGTCATCAGCATCTGCAAACGTGACAGTATTAGTTGGAGAAGACACCGATCTTCTTGTGCTTCTATGCTACCATGCAGACATCTGCTCAAGAGATATCTACTTCAAGTCAGAGGCCAAACAAACAGCTGTTAAGAAAAGTGTGTGTGGAACATCAGATGCATCAAGCAAAGACTTGGCCCTGAAATATGTTGTTTGCTCCCATTTGTTCATAGCATAACAGGATGTGATACAACATCTCGTTTATATGGAATTGGAAAGGGAGCTGCATTGAGAAAACTTAAAAGTGACGCTCATTTCAAGCACCAAGCTGAAGTATTTTCCAGAAAGGCATCAAAGGAGGAAGTCATTGTGGCTGGGGAGAAAGCACTTACCTGTCTGTATAATGGTAATCCTGGGGAAGGCTTGGATCTATTGAGGTGCAGGAAATTTTGCAGCAAAGTCATGACTAATACCTCATTTGTCCATGTTCATGTCTTACCGCCAACGTCAGCAGCAGCCAGACACCACAGTCAGCGTGTTTACTTGCAAGTTCAGCAGTGGATAGGGCAAGATGTGGATTTGATTCCAGAGGACTGGGGATGGATTACAGCCGGTGACAGACTTCAGCCTATCCGTACCCACTTGCCTCCAGCACCAGAGAAACTACTGAAGATCATAAGATGTAACTGTAAAACAGATTGTGACAGTCGACGCTGCAACTGCAAGAAACATGGTTTGCAGTGTTCAGTTGGATGTGGAGACTGTCGTGGCATCAGTTGTTCAAATGCACCTTCTGTTGACCTTCAAGCCGACCTTCACGGGGAAACATAGACATTCCTAAGGCAAAGGAAAGTGAAAAAGGTAGTCCACATTATGAAGAAGTTTATTTGAAATGAGATTAGGCTGTTAATAGATGAAATGATAATCTGATAACACAGTGATGTATAATCAAATTCGATAACAATCGGACTGTTTCATATCAAGGTGGTTAAAAACCACATACAGGGTGGGTCAAGGAAAACCTAATTTTGAAAATGTTCCCCAAGCTGAATGTTTCTAGACTTTTTAATGTCATGTAGGAAACAGTTCTTATATTGAAACAACTAAAATACATTCTTTTGCAATTTGTTTGAGGTTAGCATATTTTCGGTCATAGATTGATTGGACTATTCCTTATCTCCATGTCATGCCCTCGATTTATTGAGCTCTCTTACATTGTAAATAATTTCCGAACCTCGATTTGGTCAATTTTCAGGATTTTGAATATCTGAATAAGTTCAACCTGTTGGCTCCTGTATACTATTGTTGTCAACTTCAATGCTTTCAATCTTTCTGATGATTCTGTATCAAACAGAGCACTTAGGCCTCCTCCTTTGTTCTCGGTTTTCATTTTACTCGGTCCAAAATCTCCATCAATAGTATAAACAAACTTTTGGTTAATTATCCCATAAAGGACATCTTTACACTTCCCGTTGTTAAAATGAATCTGCCATTTACGAGACCAGTCCATGCCTTCTTTCACATCTTTGTAGGATTTCTGCTTCAGCTTGAATATGAATAACTCTATAGGCTGATAGGATGGCCTAGAGGTACGCAGACTTGCCTCTAAGCTGTCAAGCCTGGGTTTGAACCTGACCCAGCTATAAACTGTCATCCTGGTGTTTCACAGGCAGGGTGATTCATCAATATGTGTGCTGTCCCTCGGATGGACGTTAAACTGGCGTCCCGTCTGCCGGTATTCATTGGTGGACGTTACAAATCCCACGACATCCTTCACAAAGAGTAGGCGAGCTATCTCCGGCACCATGACCAAATTCCAAATTCCTGCCCTAACCAGCGGAGGTCATTGCATCAGCGGCACAGCAGTACCCTCAGCCAATGATGCTACCCCACAGCCTTGTGCTTTGTATGGACGAAGAAAATACCAAATCTATACAACTTTGTATCATCTGCAAAGAGTTTTATCTTGAAAAGTTGACGTAGCAGTCCAGTTCCACTCAAACAACGGTACAAATTGGTTACAATTTCTCCTCGCGTAGAACACAGAGTTCAGTTAGCATCGGTTGAGTTCCTCAGACTATCATCTCATGATTAATGGTAATGACACACCATTTCTCCTGAGTTAATTTTTTGTTGTTGTTGTGGGAATAGGACAACCCAGGATGAGTGCCTTTTGTTGTCTTTGATAAGGTCATAAGTTGCGACTCCAAAGGCGTCTCGGCATTAGAGGAATGTGCAGCAAAATCTAAAAAGTGCAGTGAAACTGTCCTTGAAAACCACAAACTATCCAATAATAGATGTGGGAGTTGTTCTCAAGTGGTAAAACTAGGCTGTAATCGTATGGCATTCACCCTGTTCTAAGTGAGCTCTGTTCTACGCGAGGAGAAATCGAAGCCACTTTGTGCCCATGTCTGACCGGATCCAGAATTTGGCGTTAAAATACAATGTTTAAAAAAAAAAATACAAGTGTCTTGGCTCATTGGTGAGCTATATTACAGAGCGACAGGTTCACAAACGACTGAAGGTTTTTGTGTGGGGGAAGGGGATGAGGGGATGAGCCTGGAGAGGAATGAATAACATTGTATAAGGAGGAATAATGTATAAGGAGGAATAATACAAAAATGAGTAACACTAGCCTGGAGAGGAATAATGTGGGAAACGATGTGGCAAATAAACGTGGAATCTCCTGCGATGAAACTAACTCCGAGGGCCTTTCACTCACTGTCACCGCAGGCAGGTTGGTGTTCTTTCTGTCTTCTACCGACTCCTCTCCGGCCTTGCTCCCCCAGCTCTGTCTGTGCTCTGTCTGCTAAATATTCCGACAGGATGCACAAGATCTGCCAGCAACCATCTTATGGTGAAATTGCCAAAATCAAGACTCTGCTCACCTTCACTCTTTAATTCCTCTTTTCTCCCGCCTCTGGAACAAACTCCCTCACTCTCTTCAATCCCACTCCTCCCTCCAGGTCTTTAAAACAGCTGTTCACCACCATCTCTTATCTTCCCCCATCCAAAACCTTGATCTTTTCTATCCCCGTTAATTCACCCCAGATCCACTTTTTTGAAATACCGACTTCTTTCCTTCAAGTCCAAGCAATGTCCATGTGTTTTATACCTCAACCTTCCTACGCCCCCTCCCCCCAAGCCCTCTCCCTCCCACAGATCTCCTGATGTCCCTGTTCTCTACTTTTGTACTTGTGTGCTTCCCTCTCTCTTCCCATCTTGTCTCCCGCTCCCTTGATCATATGCTTTTTGTGTTTGTTTTTATGTGATTAATGTTAGCTCTTACACGAGCTTCGATCTTGTACACACAACAAAACAAAAAAAATCAGCCAGTGGAGAAGATATTGTGGATGTACATGAGGTTTTCAAAGACTTAAGTGAGGAAGGTGAGACAACGGCCACAGGGAGTGATTTTAATTTTAACAAATTCGTTTATAGATCTCCACTTGGCAAAATGATCAACAGATTAGATTCCATGAATGAATGAATGATCGTTTTGAGGCCAGTTTTCCCCACTATAGCGGGGCTTAGCCTTGCGGGTCCTATGACAATCATGATTCCCTGTTTGAGGCAATGTTTTTATGGCCGGATGCCCTTCCTGACGCCAACCCTTGGTCGCCTCTTACGATGCGCAGGGATACGGTGTACCTATTCTAAACCGGGGTACACACCGGGATCATTCATCCCAGCAAGCTGGTACTCAATTTGCCGACCTCGGAAGGATGACAGGCTGAGTCAACCCCCCTGGCGTTAATTCAGCGATCGACCGGGATTCGAACCCAGGATCCTAGGATCCCAAGCCGGCACCCTAACCGCTAAGCCAACACTGGAATATAAACCTGACGTTATTTTACACTACTACACTAGCTACTCAATATGGGTGTGTATCCCAGTTGTCTGTCTTTTGTTAACATGAAAATAATTACCCTGTGTATGCGAATCAAAAAGCAGGGTTAAGCAATTGGTTCATTTTATCTGTCTGTCTGGCTGCTGTATCTGTCTGTCTACAAATGTTAGTTTGTGATTTAGCAGTACTTTGGCTCAGCATTTGTCCCGATCGCAAATGTGCAGAGAGGAGTGTGATACTATTTTTTACTGTCTGACTGTCTGCCTTGTAGGAGGCCTGTCTGACAGTCAAACAAAATTGAAAATCATTCCAAACAGGAAACGTACTGTTTTAAGGACTTCATAAAGGACACAAACAGGCACGAATACTAGGGTGCACACGGTGCCCCCATATGAGCATATTGCCCTGTCCCTGTTTTTATTTTGTTCCAATCATTAAAATAATAGTCCTAGTCAATTTTTATGAAAATTGGACTCTATTTATGTGTCCCACCATTCAGTTGAATATTTCCACAAAAATGGCCATAAGCCGCCATTATAACAATATTATGGTAAATAGGCTGTCTTTAATTCCAGCACTAGTATCATTATTTGTTGTTTTTTTTTCTTGAGAGTTCAATGTGAATTGATTTACCTGTGTAAAGTTGTAAATAGAAATGCCAGGGATGAAATGTCCAGACAGTTGCCATGGAAACTGCTGCTAGATTTGGGCTATTTTTAGACATGCACAGTCTAGACATTGTCTAGACATAACAATGCAGTCACAATATGAGCTGATTGACTGATCTGCTCTGTAGCAAGTATATGCATTATGCAGGAACTGATCCTGATGTAGCTGACATGTTTGCCTTTGGCCTGTCATGACACAGATGCTATTACCCAGTTGTAGATATTGACACACATTTGTGATACGTTTGTGTGCGCTGCCAGAATTACTAGCAGAGAGGAAATATTATGGAGGAGGATAAATCATCACAAGATGCTGGTGTTCTTGATATCTGCTCAACTGATGAACTCCAGCATGAATCTATGCCAGGCTCGCCAGCAACTGCAGCAGGATCTAGTAGAATGAAAACAAGAAACTCTTCTGAGATATTTGCACTAGGTCAATCGATCACGGACGTTGATTCAGAAATAACTGGATCTCGCTTGCCTACAGCACTACAGGTCCTTCGGTGTCTGATATTCCATATACAGGATGGATATTCTACCAACAAAACCAAGTGGGATTGTTCCAAGCTGGTGCCTGCAAAGATTCAGCCTTTTTATGAGAAAGCAAACGTTCCTTTGATATGTGATCGCAAAGCATGTGAAAAGATCTTGAAGCTGCACGATGAGAACTCCAAACTAAGACAAATCCCCAAAAGTCACCGTGACATGCCAACTGTTTTGAGCAAAGTCCATGAACATGAGCAGGATCTTTCCAAAACATTCCCACTCTGGCCGCTTGATGCTGAAGAGAAAATGAAAACTCCTGAGGACATCAAATTCCTGCAGTCCATGAAGACAGATCGTATTGCTAGCTTTGGAGGTTTTGACGCTTCCCTCGCGAAACAGAAACAGAGATCAGAACAACGCAAGCTTCTGGACAGACGAAGGCAAGAAAAGGCAGAAACTGAGATGGCGGAGTTAACTGCTACAGCAACATTTGAGAGCAGTTCCGATACTGATCCTGGTGACACCGAGGATGGAGTGGATCTCTTGCCAGGAACCTCTATGGATACACATCCGAGAAGAAACACAGATGAGTGGTACATTCTGGAACAGAGGCTTTCATACCTCATAACATCATGAAATCCCCCAAAATGGTTGCACTTGCTACCAGAATGAAGATGACTCCATCACAACAGGCTGCTTTCACTGAGGCATTCGTCCAGGAAGCTGGAGGGGATGTGTCCAAAGTATATACATCGTATGCTGTGGCTGATAAATCCAGACGAGAAATCGGAAAGCAAATAGCTGAAAGTTACCAGGAGAAGTGGGATGTTCCACAGTTTGCTTCTCTTCACTGGGATGGCAAGCTGCTTCCCTCGCTCACAAATAAATATGAAAATGAGGAGCGGCTGACTGTGGTGGTTTGAGATGTGACAGACATCAAGGTTCTTGGTGTGCCTGCTTACAAACCTGGAACTGATAAAAAATCTGGAGAAATCATTTCAAAGCTCACATTTGATTTGCTGTGCAGTTGGAACTGCACAGACTCCATTTGCAACATGGTGTTTGATACGACCGCTAGCAACACAGGGCATGTGTCCGCAGCATGCATTCAGATACAGGAAACCCTAGAACGTCCACTTTTGTGGTCTGGTTGTCGGCATCACGTAGGAGAAGTCATTCTTACGCACGTGTTTGAGGATCTCAAGATCGAGACATCCAAGTCTCCAGATGTCATGCTGTTCACTCGTCTCAGGAAAAATTGGAACTTGGTTCCCCATGAGAGCGATCAGCCACTACACCGAATACAGTTAGCGTCATTTCCCGAGGAAGGTAAAGATATAATTGATGAATGGCGTGCAGAAACCTTGCAACTCGTGACATCACAAGTTGACCAGAAATGGGATGACTACAAAGAATTTCTACAGCTGTGTGCAGTCTATCTCGATCCTGACTACCCTACTACAACATTTCAGCGTCCTGGTGCCTTACATGAAGCTTAGGTGGATGGCGAAATTGATCTACTGTTTGAAAATCTGCCTGTTTGAGACACAAATCCAGGATCTCCCATCTGGAACAATAACAGCCAAGCACCAGGGAAAGAAGCTCACAGAATTCGTCACCTTTGCAACACTCGTCTATTCCACTTGGTGGATGCAATGCTCCATCAGTGTAGATGCCCCCTGGAATGACCTCCTCCTGTACAAGAAGCTGCTACGGTATCAGGAACTCAACACCATAGTGGCCAGTAGCGCACTGAAGGCGTTCAGTCGACACCTGTGGTACCTTACCGGAGAGCTAATACCACTGGCACTATTCAGCAGTAACACCCCAGCTCATGAGTGTCGCCTACTTGCAGACCAACTGCTCCAAAAAAGACCTGACACCGCGCCAGCTTCCTGAGAATCGTTTCGGAACAGGCTTCGGCAAACCAAGGTTCCCAACAGAAGTCAATCTCGGCTCAAAACTTGCTGACTTTGTCACCGAAGATTCATGGTTTTTCTTCCATGTTCTGAAGCTGGAAGCAGGGTTCCTGTCCCTGGATGTTAACGAATGGCCTGAATCAGAATTCTACAAGAATGCCTTGATCAATGTTGGAGCAATCAATGTAGTGAATGATTCAGCAGAACGAGGCGTGAAGCTGAGCTCCGACTTCTTGGCAGCTGCTCGCGGTGAAGAGCACTATCAGAATGTTCTCCAAGTTGTTGAAGAGAACAGAAAGATGAGGCCCAATCTGAGAAAAAGGACAACTGAACCAGATGATAAAAGTCAGGGACAATAAAGACATTGTTGGACCAAAAGTCATAAGCAGCTGATTCATGAGTTTGTTGCCTTTCTGTTTTGTGTATGTTAGCCAAATTGGCCATTATGTTCAATTAATACATTGTTGAATACATGTGTGAACTTGTGAAGGAATATAAAATGTACTTGAAATCAATATCTGAACTATGTCTGTCATGCATTAATATTTTCTGTCGATGTTTGCTAACAAAATAAATCCCTACATGTGTCTTTTGTATGTGTATACCACCTATTTCTGTAAGCGTTTATTGCCGTTTATTTGTTTTTGCCAGTGAATATTCAAAGCAGTGGTGGGACACATAAATAGTTTCCAATCTTCTTGAAAGTTTGCCTGGCTTTCTTATTTTGGTATAGGAATACAATGAGACCAGGGACAGATTGATTCTATAAATATATATTTTAAAAGGGGCACCGTGTGCACCCTAACGAATACCTAATGTAATGTGTTAAAAGGTGGTTTAATAGATGCTGCATCAACGGCAGTAAACAACGGCGACAATCTTTATTTTATTTCAGTTGAATTATTATATACATTAACACTGTAGAACACAACTTGCCTTTTTGCACTTTCAAAACCCTTCAGTTTATCAGTACTTGGACGAAATATTACGGCATTTTACATCATCACAGCCAATCAAATGTGCATCTTGCTGACATGCATTTGTCCCTGAAAGGCAGGAAGTCCAAGAGCAGAAGAAAGTCCTTTCTTAACCAAGGAAAACTGAACTCTAGCTTCACTTCTATATATCGACCGTGCCTCTTCAAGAGGTACATTTATGGTGTTTCAAGCCATGATACAAAGACACATTGGCTTCGTGATCATGACACTCAGCTCAAAACCTTAAATAATTTCCTGGCTTGTTTCGTGAAGGCAGATATTCTTGTCAACTAATTGGCCTAAATGGGAAAAATAACATTGAACTAAATGGGGAATTGATGCGGATCAAGGATGTTCTGTTTGATGGCAAAGCTGAAAAAATTCTGATGCCAAGAAAAAAGACTGCTTTGTCAAGGATTGCGATTGGGATTGTGATTCTGCAAGTGGGTGGTTGCTGCATATATAATCCACATTTGGAAGGGGATGGGGTGGGGTTGGGGGGGTGGGGGGGGGGGTTACTGAGTGGAAAGGGCTTAAGCACTCACTAGTTTATATAGAGCCACTTAGACAATGAAGTCTAACAGTGATACCATGTCCTGCTTGAAATGCTGAAGTTCCAGGTGCATGTATCTCTTCCAGCATACAGCAATGCTGAGGAAGATACTGATACAGTAAGTTCTCCTTCAACATCGCTTCTAACACCGTAATGTCGCTAACCAAAAGGGGAACACTTTTCAAACGACATTGCAACGTTTCTATATACAGTAATGTCATCATTTCCTGTTAGTGCACCCGACATTTCCTCTTTCCTCCCGCCCATACAGAATTAGGAACTGCTTGCGTCAGCAGAACAGCATTCTAGGCAGTCGATACAGTATATCTACTGTATGCATGAAGGTGTAAAGCGGCGAGAGGTGCAAGAACACACCCTCTACCCATGCCGTCTAAGTCAGTTCAGCATCCACCTGGTGCACGTGTACCCTTATTATTATTATTATTATTATTATTATTATTTTTTAACCCTTTGGGTACGGATGACGTCCAGTGCTGCAACCCACGAAAAAGTTTTGTGTACGGATGACGTTACTACACGTCATCGACTATACCTATAATTAGATTGGCAGTACGTGGTTGCATTCCTGTACTAAAATGCCAAATTAATCCCGTACCAGGGGTATTCTTATCAAAAAAAAATCCCGTACTCAAAGGGTTAAGTGAATTTCTGCTTAACATGACTCGTGAATGATAAACATTGATAATTATGATCCTGCTAAGTGATAAACATTACTCCTGCCACCAATAGTCCACTCCCCCTCCATTTCCCCTCACACTGTACCTCAATATGATCCATCCATGACCATAGTCATTGAGTACTTGATATTACATGTTTATGCTATTTATTAGGTGGTCCCCCGTGCAGTGGAAGACAGAGTTTTGCAATCACTTCTGTATGTCTGTCCATCTGTCCAGGTGATGATTTCTTTTTTTAAAAACAATTGAGCTTTTGTCATCAAATCTTCAACAAACCTTTATGATGAGAATATGGATAAAATAATTAAAGAATGGTTGAAAATATGAAAGGACAAACAACCCATGTTAGCCCCCACCACAGCTCTGTAAGAGTGACGCCCCTTTTTAAAAATCGCTTCCGTGTTTACTTATTTACCATTGAGCTTCTGTGTGTCTGTCCAATATGAGAACATAACGTTTCTACGAATTAAGCTTTGTCATCAAATTTTCAACAAACTTTTATCCTGAGAATATGGAGAACACTAATGTAAATGACTAAAATGTGCAATTTTTAAAAAGTCTTCTTTTGTCAAGTTTAGTTTCAGTACAAAGTTAATGTGACTTTGCATTTTGAGATGCTTTCTAGTACATTATTATGCTTTTATATATTTTGTTAGGTATTTTATTTTATGATTTAGATGTTATTGAATGTAAATGTACAAAAGTATGCCTTTTTGGACTTGTTAAAAGTGTTTTTAGTGCAAACGATTTTCGACTTAGGACATATTAAATGTTATTTAGATTCATTTAAATGGGAAAACTTGTTTCCTCCAATGTCAAACTTTTTAGTGACACATTGATGACATTGTATGAAAACTTACTGTATTGTCATCTGATGGGCCAGTGTAATGTAACTATTTTTAAATTTTCGGACATGAAAATCAGTGGCAGAAGGAAAGGAAAATAATCTGCACAGTAAGAATAGGTTTTCTCTGCATTGCATGCAGAGGAAACCTAATAATTAGATCCACGAGCAGTGATGAAAGACTTCCGGACAAAATGGCTGCCATACCACATGACTGATGACGTCATCATTTTCATTAAATTTTCCTCATGGATAGTTGATCATATCTGCAACGTTTAGTTTGGATTGGTTAAGCAGTTCTGGAGATATAGATTTTCAAATTTTTACCCTTAAATCCAAGATAGCTGCCATACCACGTCACTGATGTCATAGTTCAGAAACATTTTTGCTCATGCGATTTGATCATCGATATGAAATTTTGTGTGGATCCATTCAGCAGTTCTGGGAATAGATGTTTAAAGGTTTCTCTTAAATCCAAGATGGCCACCATACCACGGGACTGATGACGTCACAGATTACAAATATTTTCCCATATCAGTAGTTCATATGGATGACATTTCGTCGTGATCCATTAAGTGCTACTCCGGAAAAGATTATTTAAGTTTTTGCTTCAATTCAAGATGGCGGCCAAACCACATAGCCGATGACTTTTGAAATTAATGAATTTTAAAAATATTTTTGCAAACGTTTATCCCCATGACTAGTCGATCATATTTCTAAAATTTCGCATTGATCTGTTCAGCCGTTCTGGAGAAGATGTTAAGAATTTGACATCAACACACACACACATGGCAATGGCAGCCAATGTAAGTCGTCAAAATTGCAAAAACAAAATTTGTGATGCACTAATTTACATTGGTATCTTTAATGTGTTGAAGTTTCGTGTGTGCCCCGGTTTACCGGTGTGTACCCCGGTTTAGAATAGGTACACCGTATCCCTGTGTGTCATAAGAGGCGACTAAAAGGGTTGGCGTCAGGAAGGGCATCCGGCCATAAAAACATTGCCTCAAAAAGAGAACCATGACAATTACAACTACATATGGGCAGGGTACAGCCCGAAGTACCCCGTGGGGGACCCCACTCCCTCTCGTCAAAACTCAAGGTGGGGAACCCGATCGAAGCAAGGGTGGAAATCATTCCATTTATGACGATGAAACGTCTGATGCCCGACGTGGAGATCGGTTTCTGAGGTTTGGGACATGGAATGTAGGGACAATGACAGGGAGATCAGGAGAAGTGGTGGAAGTATTGGTCAGAAGAAGAGTGGACATATGTTGTGTGCAAGAGACGAGATGGAAGGGAAGTGGTGTGAGAATGGTGAAGGGTAGGCAGGGACAGAAATACAAGTTTGTGTGGCAAGGGTGCCTGGAGGGCGTGAATGGTGTTGGTGTCCTGTTTTCTGAGGAGTTTGTAGACAGTGTGGTGAGTGTGACTAGAGTGAGTGAAAGATTGATGATGGTGAAAATGATGATTGGAAAGCTCTTGGTGAACATCATCTCGTGATATGCTCCGCAGGTTGGTCGGAGCGATGAAGAGAAGGACAAGTTCTGGTGTGCTATAGAGGAGCTGATGGAAAACGTGAAAGATGAGGAAGTTGTTGTGGTAGGAGGAGACCTAAATGGACATGTGGGAAGGAGTATGGCCGGTTTTGAGGGAGTTCATGGGGGTTATGGATATGGTGTGAGAAATGGAGAAGGTGAAAGGATTTTGGAGTTTGCTGATGGAGCTGATTTGTTGATTTGTAATACTCAGTTCCAGAAAGAGGATAATAAGCTTGTTACAATGTTACATGCACGCCAGGTGGGTCGACGACAACCGTTGACAACCTGATGGTGCGTAGGCGAGATAGGGGGCACCTCCGGGACACAAAGGTGATCCCGGGGGAGGAGGCTGTTTCACAGCACCACTTGGTTGTCTGCGACATAAAGGTGAAAGGTGCGAGGAGAGCTCGGCAGGTGAAATACCATCTCAGAATGAAGGTGTGGAGGTTGAAAGAGGTGACAGTGAGGGAGGCATAAAAAGAGAGGGTGAGTATGGTAGAGGATGATGTGGTTGAGCTTGAAAGTGGTTGGATGTCAATGAAAGATAGTCTGTTGGGAGCCGTTGGCGAGGTATGTGGATGGACAAAAGGACCACCGAGGCACTCAGAAACATGGTGGTGGGATGATGAAGTTGGAAAGAAGATTGACGAGAAGAGGAAGAAGTTCAAGGAGTGGCAGAAGGCGAAGGGTATGGGGGCAGAAAAGGCAGAGCATGAAAGTTATAAGGCAGCCAAGAAGGCTGCAAAGAAAGAGGTAGCAAAGGCACAGGAGGCATGTAGGAAAATGTTCGGAGAACGTTTGGATTTGGAAGAGGGTCAGAGAGCGGTATTCAGGATTGCAAAGCAGATAGCGAAAGAGAGGTGTGATGTGATGGGGGTGAGTTGCTTGAAGGATGAAGTGGGACAAATCATTGTGGACCCAGATGGAATTAAAGGAAGATGGAAGAGATATATGGAAATGCTGTTGAATGCAGAGAATGAATGGGGTCGCAACACAGAGAGTAACCCAGTTTTTGGACCGGCAGAGAAGATAACCGAGAAGGAAGTTGAGGAAGCGATAAAAGCAATGAAGAGTAGAAAAGCGGGAGGGCCGACGGGAGTTGTGGGAGATATGTTGAAGGCAGCGGGAAATTGGGGTGTGAAGAGAATGACAGATCTGCAATCTGGTGGTGAAAGAAGCCCGCATTCCAGTGGATTGGGAACTGAGTACCCTCGTCCCTCTATACAAGGGGAAAGGTGACCCTCTGGACTGTGGCTCGTATCGAGCAATAAAGTTATTTGAGCATGGAATGAAGGTATTGGAAAGGGTGTTGGAGAGGAGGATAAGGAAGAAAGTGAAGATTGATGAAATGCAGTTTGGATTTATGCCAGGGAGAGGAACGACAGATGTGCTTTTTATTGTGAGGCAGTTGCAGGAGAAGTATATGGAGAAGAGGAAGAAGTTGTTTCTTGGGTTTGTTGATCTGGAGAAAGCATTCGATAGGGTTCCACCTGAAGTAGTGACATGGGCATTGAAGAAGTTAGGAGTGGAGGAATGGTTGATCAGAGTGGTGATGGCAATGTACAAAAGAGCGCCCACAGCTGTAAGGACGAAGGACGGGAACAGTGAACAGTAGTGAGTTTGAGGTGAAGGTGGGAGTGCATCAGGGGTCGGTACTAGGTCCACTAGTATTTGTAGCTGTGATGGAGGTGCTGGCTCAGACCTTAAAGGAGGGTTTACCGTGGGAGTTGTTGTATGCAGATGATCTGGTGTTGATTGCAGAAAGTATGGATGGACTGAAGGAGAAGATGAACAAGTGGAAGGAACGTATGGAGACAAAAGGTCTGTAGGTGAATATCGGAAAAACGAAGGTGATGGCAAGTGGTAAAGCATGTGGTGAGGTGGAAAGAACTGGGAAGTGGCCATGTGCTGTGTGCAGGA